>NW_026863825.1:0-181135 GCF_026571515.1 Ruditapes philippinarum | reverse complement strand
TGAATTTAAAAATTAAATGGATATTCGTTCGGTCATATTGACAAAGCAACAGAATCAGGGGTTGGGGGAAATGGAAAATGAGGGAGAAAGAATAGGAAATGCATATCAGTGACAACAATTAACAAGGTAGGACTATATGAAGGAACTCAAAAGAACACCGTCATGGAAATGCTTTTTAGGTCACATTTTAAAATTTTATCTACTAAGTAAATATAGATTAAATTGAATCCTTTAATGTTTCCAAATCACGTTAATATTAAAAATGTTACATGTTCGGTTTGATTGAACCTGTTCATGGACATGATATACAAGCTGCTTTGAATATTGATACTTTGAATGTTATTGTATGGTTCTCCACTCAAGATCAAATATCTTAGTTTAAACATATTTTATTTCTCAGAATATAAATACATGTTTCAATTTACAATATATCGTATAAGTACCTATTCTCACACCCAACCTATTCTCAAACCTTTCATTCATGTGCTGTTATTTTTTTACTAGAAGTGACTATGATGTCCTGTACTTGTGTGCATAAAAGCTTAGCTTCTGATAGACATGTTCTGCTGATGTCAAATTGAAAACAGTGCATAGGAAACAAATATTTACATAACATATTTATTACTTTTGCGTAATTTCATACAAATTGCTGATTACCTTTGTAAGTCCCATTAACATACACCATTAACTATTGTGAAAAGAATATTATAGACAAAAATATCTTAAAGCATGTACGCTGCATCATGTAGGAATACTTCACTGTCATGTGATAGTCATATAACAATCACTTATTTGGCTAAAATGAAACAGTAGAATTTAGAAAATTTTGAAGGGGTTTGAGATTAGGTTCTTTATTTTAAAGAGGCCATGTCAGTTTTAAAAACAGAGGGTTGTGCTTTTCCAAGATGAAAATGGAGCTTTTATAATTGTTGGATTTCCAGTCAAATTTTGACAGAAATGTTACATAAAAGATTAAAGTGTACATATGTAAAGAATTTTAATAAAGATATATTTTTATTTACACTAAAATACCTCTTGAATGCTTAGAGGTTTGAGAACTGGTTAGTCCACGATACACAAATCATTTCAAATATTCTAAAAATACCTTGTAGAATTATAAACTACAGACTTAAATTTTTGTACATTAAGTGTTTTAGCTGTTAACATCTAAAACATGTTTGTTAGATAAAAGCTTCAAAATACATTGATGTTTATAGATGAAAAAGAAGTACCATGTCATTTTTGCTCATTCTATTTCCTATATACTGTCTTTTTCAACTTGCCGACTAAAACGAGTAATTTGAGCTTTTGCTTCAACACTAGTTTTCTTTACACAACAGTTGACAGAGATGGCGTTGTATATAAATGGATATGAGCAATTAAAATGGCAGAGAATTTCACACGTTTATTGTACAGGTTGGGAATAATTAGAAATAAATGTTACTTCTGAAGTTTCCTTGTTATTCAAATTAATTCCCGATTCATTATTAGTTAATATAAAATTCTATAAGTACGATATATAAAAATAAATAAAAATTAATAATATACAGCATTCAATGCGCGGAAAAAATACGTATGGAAACGTTATATGAACATTGATTTTACCTAGTGCCATTACAGGAATGCCAATGTCAAATCTCTCGATGCTCAAATTATGTTTGACATAGTCCTTCTTAACAAATTTGCTTCGTAAAATCTGCCTGTTACAAAAGGAATTTGTTGGTTTTCTATTATCTTTGTTAGCGTTTATGTTGAAAGTAAAACGTTAAAACAATAAACACATCTTAACTTATACCCGAATTAACCGGAGTAAAGAAAAAGTCATACATAGGAAAGAAATTGCTAGCTTTGTCTGATTTTCATTTGTCTAAAGATTTTGGGGGTGGGGGGTGGCGGGAGTCAGGGTCCAATACGTTCCGTGTAACACATGCTATGGTACATTTTGGCCCAAAGAGAATCGGTAGACTTTGGTTTGGTTGTCATATACAGACCTTGTTTATTAAGGCACCTATACTAATTTTGGTTTATAACAAATACGATTGAGTTGAGCTGCAAAGTACCGGGTAACATTACGATGTATATTTCAACGTGGGGAATTGGAGGATCGTCAAATTTCAACTTAATGGCAATCCTTTTTCTCCCTGGAGTTGTCGTGTTTTTCCGATGAAACCGTACTAGGAACCGTAAAGTCAGGTAATTTTAACTAATTTAATACATTAAAGGTCTTAAAATTAAATATGCACTAGAACTTGGGTTTGTTTTGGGCAGAGGACAACAAGATTGACACATGTAAAATAAAATCAAATAGTAATGAAAGAATTAGAACAGGAAAAAATGAAATTTTTTGAGTGTTGTTCAAATCCACGAAATTGATAAACATTTTTGAGAGAAGATGTCCTTTCTGGAAACATTGCTTTTTGAGAGCATTATTAATAAGTGCAGGCTTGAACACCATTGATCCTATTATAATTTTATCATCGTTTATATTATGATTAAATACGTAATATATTTCAAAATTCGTTTTTGATAATTTAAAGTAATGTTTCATTATGTAACACATTTTGTAATTATGTCAGTTTTAAACTATTCATGCATCTCAATTACAATTATAATTTATCATTGTCTATACCAGATAACATAGACATATTGTACAAATCTATTTTTTATAGTAAGCACAATTTAAGTAAATACTTTTCTTGATAATATAAATATAACTATATTTACAGGGGTGCAAATTAAAAAACCCAAACAAAGCGAAAAATACATTGTTCTTAAAGAGTGTCCTGTTATTTTAAGAGCATTAAATATTGATAAATTTTGATATCGTTATTTACTGTCATCTGGAGGTTCGTGTGCAAGCATCAAGAAATGCGTTTGTAAAAATGGGATGTCTTGCTAAAAAAAATCTATATACAACACAGTCATGTTATTTCTCTGAAAAACATCAGCTCCCATAATTGTTTGAATAATCAAATTCTCCCGCATTACAAATGTCTTAAGTAAATAAAAAATTCCAGTACAATCTTACATGAATGTTGAAACATCAAAGAGATATTTCAAAAGCTTGTGGTCTTGATAAATATGTTGTTTGCTACTAAATTCATTAGTTATTTTATAAAGACATGTGTTCGAGTGAGTCAATTGTTTGTTTTTGCAAGATAGTGGTGGATGGAGACAATTAAAGATAAATTACATTTGATCAAGTTGACATAACAATTAGAAAAACATAAATCAACGTTTATAAAATTGTACAACAATGAGGCCAACTTATACATGATGATTGGTAATTTGTTTTTCTCTTTTCTCATTCTAAAAAAAGTCTACAATTCATACTTTACCAATTATTCCATCTGTATGAATAGTATTCTAATTTTTTGAAATTTTATCGTAATCTTACAGTCACATTCCCTTGGTTTGAAAAAAATGTATAGTTTTATACTTCTATTACCTTAAGAATGATAATCACGAAATAACTCTGCACTATTATCTTAATTAGGAAGGTCAATGTTATTGCGTTTTGCCTTTTAATAAAATGTTTTGGACAAAGTGATGGAAAAAAACTGTCACTAAATATTGTTTTTAAAGGAAGTAAACGCTTCTCGCATCCATGCATGTTCATTGTTTTTTGGGTTTTTTTAATTGCTTTGATGAAACTTCATACTAATCATTTGTCTCTGAACAAGTATAAACCAAACGGAAACAGAACATTGTATCATTGTTTGAAAACCTTTCTTTGAAAATGTGTCAGATATGCACAGTGCATTAAATGAAGTGCAGGTATAAGTTACTCGCATTCCAGTTACCACCGCACTGTATGTCGGGAGGGATGAAAATTAAGCATGCTCGTTGACTGGCTCTTTTTTCTACCTAATAAATGATTTTTAATAAACAGTTATAAAACCAATTATAAATATATGAATTATTTCTGTATCAGAACTATTTTTGTTAAACATATCAAGTTGTACAGTAGACAGTATTGATATACATACTGATATAAAAAAGCAGTAAATCAATATTGTTTAACTAAACAATGGTTCTATGAAATATTGATCAATAATCTATAAATAACACAAAACATTGGAAAAGAGAGATCCCTCAGAAGCAAAGAAAACATTTAATCAAAATTGTTCGATATATGAAAGATGCAATATTCAGTCTTTGACATAAAAAAGTGTTAGAAGTTTCATTGATCACATAAGACAGGAAAAGTATGGTGAACTCCGAAAAGGGGTAGATACCTTAAGAACAATTTAATCTATTCAACTGACAATGATTATTGCAGCCTCCGTTCTATTGCGTATATACATAAGGAAACTTGCAATAATTGGACGAGGATGTCCTTTATTGTTATCCAATTCGTACTCACAGATAGGTGGTCCATGTTTAGGTCGCATTTAAAAAAAATATTAAAGTATTTTGGAATATAGAAGATGCACGTGGAAGGGGGACTTCTACATCCATAAGAAAAACAAAAATATAGAGGAAAAATATAGCAAAAAATTTAGTTGGTCATAAATATTTTATTCAACCCAATTTATCTCATAAACATAGTTTTAAATTTACTTAGTAGTACATATCATTAACAATTAGACAGTGATATCCAAAGCTGCAAATGATATGTCACAAATCTCTTGGGCCATAGTAATTGATCTTAAAATGATCAGCAAAGCATATTTTATTTACATGCATGGATTCAAATAGATTTCATGAACATAGTACAATCAAGTCAATTTTAAAATAATGGAATGTTATCATCTTTTAACAAGTTTCCTTTAAAATAAGTATCAAACAAAAGCTTAGTAGAGGTGAAAAAAATAATGCAATGGCAGCTTTGCTCATGATCTTCCTTTGTATTTTTTTGTCCATTGAGCTACATTTGGGTATTCTTTTTAAAACAAGCTGTCTTTACAAAAGGTCTAGAGACATATCTTCGTATATTAAATGGCGTTGAACAATATCAATAAAGGAGAATTCCATGCCGTTTCAGTATTGGAATAATATAATAATATCATTATTTCAACATAATTACTTGATAAATTGCTTCAAACAATATATATGTAAAGATGAAATTGAATGACAGTTTTCCTTTGATTTTGTCGGTAGTTTTTCCTTTGATTTCGTCTGTAGTTTTTGAATTTTAATTTCCTTTTTAAGAAACGTATAAGAAGTACTCTGAGGATTTGTTTTAACTCTTTAATGACAGTTATTTTCAAACGGTTTAAGAGACACGAATCTATAGCATTATTAAATTGGATTGAAGAAATTAAATGTAAGAGTATACCATGATTATTGCACATTTGGGAATTTATAGAAAAGTGCCTGTTTCCTTTGATGATTTTTACAATCAATTTGTTTTCAATTCGCTTTAAGTTATATTTCATTTATTGAATTATCATAAACAACATGAAAACATAATAAATCATATTTCAGTAATATTTAAAGAAAGGATGGATAAGTGAATTGGGTATTAATTTTCGTTATCATAGAACACTGCATGGTCGAAAACTCTTTAAATTCAGATTACAAAATAATTTTTTCTTTTCTTTATACTTGTCTTAGTAACCTCAGAGAATAATGAGTATGTTGTGCTTTGTTCGAATAAAATAAACAAACAAAAACATATTGAAATAGTTACACATACGGTGATTCAGTATTCAACGAAGCATTCAACACCCCCCTTATCACTGTCACATTATCAGAATATTTACGGCATCACGGACCATTTCAGAGAAATGTCAAATTATTATTTACAGATATTTAAAGATACCAAATTTACGACGGTTTGTCACACAATTATGCATACTTTGGAAAACAATTACGAGTATGTTTATAGCTTTGCAGGAGTCTTTGAAGTCGGTGCTATTTCAAAGGGTTTTGCTAACAATAAGTGCCACTAAAATCAATTGGCGACCAAATCAATGTGCAAATATAATAATATTGTCTTAAATATTTTCAATAATTTCATTTCTTTTGTGCAAATTGGTTTGTTACTTGGAGGCACACTACTAATTTGCGGTCCATCGACCATTACGGTTTTTGCTTAATGAGTTTCATCAATTTGTATGACGTCACATGGGCTTGTTTCTTGTTTTACAGAAAGGAAGTACCCGGAGTGGTCATTTCAGTGACTGTACTCACTATTATATATATTGCACAGAATACGATAGATTTCAATATGCAAATAAATCAGTATTAATAGTGATACGGGAAAAAGTTTTTACGGACAGAATAACCGGCGATCAGGTAGGATTTGATATAGTTTGTAATATATATTATCAAATGGAAAACATAGCGGGATTTCTCAACATAAAAATATACCTTATTTGTGAAATCAATGACAAAACTAATACACCAAAAATGTTCGAAAATTGCTTCTACATGTATATTGTTTATTCTCAAATAATGTCATTTAATATCATTTTTTTATTAATATTAACAAATTTTCTTCAAACATTGTTCAACTGTAAAAGATCTACTTTGTGATAATTATAAAAAAGGAAAAAAAATTAACAACTCGATGCCATTAATGTAAATATGTTCAATCGATAGAGTTTACGCTGTAAGCTTCGCGCATTAATATCTAAACTTTGACTCATTTTATAATGGAACACTTTTAACGGATTTCATCAGCGTTTTAGAGTAATAAAAATTGATATATATTGATTTTTCCCCATAAAAGTTGTGAAACTAAACAGAAATACAGTATAGCACTTGAGGTTAAATTCTTAAAATAACCATAAATTAAAATCCTATACTTGTATAAATACATTATATCCGATTGCATCCTACTGTACGTCAATAGTGACAAAGCTACTTTTACCTCACCCCTCATGTTATCATGTCTTCAATGTAAAGGGTAAACCTTTTTTAAAAAAAAAAAAATCTATTGAAATGTCAAACATGTGTTAAAAAAATAAGCCGCGTCACGACAAAATCAACATAATGGTTTTGCGACCAGCATGACTCCAGACCAGCCTGCGCATCCGCTCAGTCTGATCAGGATCCATGCTGTTCGCTATCAGTTTCCCTACTTGTTACAGGGTTTGTAAGAGAACAGCATGGATCCTGATCAGACTGCGCGGATGCGCAGGCTGGTCTGAATCCATGCTGGTCGCAAACGCATTATGTTGGTTTTGTCGTGACGCGGCTCAAATGTTTTTCAATAATGAATTAAGAGCATGTTTAACAAACTAAAGAAAGTATGACTGTGCAGTAATGTGTCGTAAAGGGAGCTAAATGTAAGCAAAGAATTGACTTTCATACAAAATACTTATTCACTATAATTATACCAGTTGCCAAAAGGGGAAAGAAAGAAAAGATTGTTCATGTTTGTGGCAAATGTGATTTTGATCGGAAACTGCAGCAAGATAGCGAAAATAAAAATGAGAAAAAATGATAACAATTCTGAGGCATAATGGGTATTAAAAAGTATGATTATTATTATTTTTATTATTATTCTCTTTAAATCAATTCAAACATAATTATCACAGGCAAAGAAACCAGAAATATATAAATATTCAGTCAGAATTATGGTTACAGTTGTTCAATCAATCAATCAATCAATCAATCAATCAATCAATCAATCAATCAATCAAAGAAAAAGTAAACAATTAAAAAAGGACTAACGTAATTTAGATTACGCGAGAATTCAATTTAAATCCCATTATGCCTCAGAAATATTATATTTTTTATTTCTGAAAAACTTTTTATTTTCGATATATTGTAAAGGTTTCTAAAAAGCATTCATTAAGTTAAAGATAAGAGCTGTATAATGAACCTCAAATGAGTCGCATGATCTGTAATATTAAAATCTATTAAACGAGTTTAAGAAATTGCTATATATTGAATATGAGTTTGTATTTAACACAGTTACACAAAGACACACACGGTGATGTTATATTAAATTTGTGCAATTTAGAGAAATGCGTGATGGTTATATTACATGGCAAACAAGTGACGTCATATGATTAAAAGTAAACTAATCAAAGGTTCAGTAATTCATCGTTGAAAAAAAAAACAACCCAAAAAACCACAACAACAACAACAACAAAAACCCAACAAACATTTTTACATGAAACAATCTGCGTGGTTTATATTTAGAAGACAATTTAGTGCATTTAGATCACTATAACTGAGAATTTAAACTATTGGAAACATTCTCATGAACTTTGAGATTGATTTAGAAAAAAAATGAAACACCGAGGTTATTTGATATGGCGGGACTGGAAATAATTTTTCGAGATAAATATTCCATTTGATGTAGATGTAGGCCAATAAAATGTGCAAACTTTCAGGTCGTTCATTCACCCTGGCTTTCCAGAATAGTCATTCTAAATGCGAAAAGAAAACGACCCAAAATTAAAAACCGTTGCATTTTTTATTCTTCACTTCAATCGAGCTGTGAGTAGCACAAAATATGATTTTCAATATTTTCTTGAGCATATTGTTTAATTATCTTTTGCATATAACTTTGTTTAAAGTGCCCTAGCTGTTCTATGTCAGGTTTTCAAAGATCATGTTTTTAGGCCTTTGAACCTCAGTGGAGTTCCTTCAATTCATTAAGCAATTGCCGCGATAACTTAAAATGTTTAAAGTGTTTTATTTATAATTTATGAGATCTGTGTAGAAGAAGCCAACAGTTCGTTACAGTAACTTTGATAATTTTTGTTTCGTGTACAGATTAGAAAACAAAATGAATAAATAACTATCTATTTCACAAAGTTTATAAATTCCATTTGGAGGTTGATAAACTTTGTGAAATGGATATTTATTTATCATATGTTTCGTGTACAGCCATGCATTTTATGTCACGTGGTACAAGGCAAGTGAAAGTTGTGTTTTAAAAGGTAATGATTCCATATAACTAAAACTGTTTGAATCTGGCAGTAAGATAATTTCGGGATAATTCTAAAGCAACAATGCCATTCTACCACTGGCTTTTTGGTGTATTTTACAAGCATAGTCTCTAACATTTATTATTTTTGGGAACAGTTTAAGAAAAATTACCATAAATAGAAATACATTTTGTCCGTTTTGATTTGTATTTATGCCGCTTAAATCACAGTCGCAATTTTCTCCGGCCCGTCATTTTTGTTGGAATAGGTCAAATTCGATTATTTCACGAATCAGACTCAAAATTGCGTGCAAAATTAAATGAAGAGAGTGTGAATTGTTCCTCATTATAGTAATAGTTATTAACAGTATCTATTGATATCCATCTTCGTGTGAACTTCTAAGAGAAACAAGCAAATTATGAATGCAGAATGCTTAATTGAACAACAGTATCAGTTCTTTGTTACGACGTGTAAAATTAATAAATTGCGCCGCTATTGCGCTAATTGGCTTGTAATAACAGGGATAAGTTCTTGTATTGATCAGAAGAAATGAGGGAAATAGCTGAACATTTACGCGAATCTTGGATTTTTGTGCTTCAGTTCTTACAAGCTAGATATTGAATAAAGAGTATAACGCACAGAAAACAGTTTCATTTAAATATACCTGAATGAATGTTCGACTGACTTTAATCTTCGGAACTATAAATATCGCCTTAATAAAAATGTAGAATGATTTTGCTTTTCTTTTCTTCCCCCTTTTTTACATTTTCTTAATGATTTTCTAAGGAAGATCTGTGGCTAATTTTTTTAAAGATAAAGGAACTTTCAATTTTTTTTTTAAAGAAAAAAATAAAAAAGCCAAAAAACAACAAATTACTAAAATGACAGATACGTCCCCGTAAAAAGCAACACATTTAAATAGCGAACAAAAATCAAGATATCAAAAATATCAGTTTCAAATTGATGCATAAACTAAAAAAACTAATTTAAATCAATTTCAAAATTCAGATCGACAGCAGTTCGTTTTATATTTATACAAAACGATTAGTAGACTTTATTAGAGAAAAATGCAAAAAAACCGTAGTGGACATATTGTGTTTAAAATAACTTATGTAGGAGTTAAAGGGATACTCAGGCAAAATAATGACAAAAATATAAAAATGATTTTTTGTACTCAAATCACCCTAAAGTGACATTTCCTAACGTCCCAGCATGGATTTCTGTATAAATTCTATATATTTTGGGTTTGAAGTTTAAATATATCTTTATATGTTGAACGAAATTTTGACGCGAACAGAATCACCAAATAGTTTAAAAACAAGTCATGCGATTTGAACAAACCCTTGAAGTTATAATAACAGGTATTGTGGATATTGTATGATTGAAACAAGTATAAGTAATTGATTTGACATGTTTTTAAACATTTCCAGAGTACAGTGTAACAACCATTGTGAAATTTTAGCGCTCTCAACCTGACCCACGCGGGTCAAGTTAGGAAAAACACCATTTTATTCTTTATAATAGAGAAAAGTTTTGTTCCCTTTGACTGTTTAGTTCGTTTTATATTTATACAAAACGATTAGTAGACTTTATTAGAGAAAAATGCAAAAAAACCGTAGTGGACATATTGTGTTTAAAATAACTTATGTAGGAGTTTATTTGAAGAAAAAATCTATATTCTAATTCAGAACGAATTTCTTTAACTCAAAGAAAAGATTGCAGAAAAAAGATACTATTTCTTCTGTGCATATGATTCATTACTAACCCTTAAAGATATACTATGGTCAAATTCGATATAAGAAAATATTGATAATTGCTACACAGTATCTTTGTAAATATAAAGTGAAGATGTTTTGACTTCACACAATGTTATGTTTAAAATTGTGTCATTAAAGACAACAACAACAACAACAAAGAAAAAAACAACAACAAAAACAGGCATTTTTTTTCAAAGAATATAATTTGATTGATTAATTTTTTATTTATTTATTTATTTATTTATTTATTTATTTATTTATTTATTTATTTATTTATGCATCATTCTTCAAAAAAAAAAATAATTTAACAATAGTTTACAAAATAATTTGACTTTCGTTTTTTCTTATAATTTCGGGCAACATTTATTCTGACTCCTTTTGTTATATATTTTAAGAGAGGTCAAAACGTTTAAAATATTTTTCTTTTTTAAAACACGGAAAAAAATATTTTTCATTCAGAATACAATTCTTTGGGAGTTCCTACACTTACACATCGAGCGGTCCATTTCAATTATTGTTTCTTTGTTTCAAAAACACAAAAAATTCATTCATTTGGAATATTTATCAGCGGAAGTTAATCAATTTACTCAATATGGTCCCTGAAACTGTTCATGCATTGTTCGAGAACAATACATTATAAATGGTCAGCAATAGAATGCCTTATCCCAGTTAAACAATAGTTATTTACGACCTTTTACAGAATATTTAGTTACAAATAAATAACATTGATAATAGTGTTATTACCTTATTTTTAGGCAAACCTGGTTACTATCTGATTTATTGCACTCACGTGACAGTAAAATTGCTAAATTATTTCACAGAGTCGATGATACTTTTTAAGGTTTATTATTTGATACTTTAACAAACGTTGTTCTTAATTTGCCTTAATTTCGGTTTTTACTAGGAATAGAGGCTTTGTGTTGTTTTGCTAAAATAGAATAAGGACTTAAATAGGAGTGCTAAAAACATATTTGGAAACAGATGTCGCCAATAAATCTCTTTTTCTCGTTACTATCTCTCGCTTTTAAAAAAATAAGATATGCTTTTGTACCTAATGGCATAATTGTAACAAGAGTTTCGGATAATTTAAAACATGCTTTTCCTTTCATTTGGTATGAAATAAATTCATATTAAGCGGTGAATTTGTCATATCACTTTCAATTAGCTAAATACATTATCATATAATACAAAACCATCCCGTTGTGAGGATATTGGTACCAAGTAATTTTCCCGCGTGAATTTTTACACGTGAAATGCCATATACGCCTGGCGATTATATATAATATATAGTTACAAAAGGGTTTTAAAGTACAACGCTTCCTATCTGTGTATCGTTCATCTACAGATTAAGTTTTAATTAAAAATTCTGGTATCATAGCAGGCAAGTGACAAGTTTGATGATGTCTCAATTTGCATGACTTGTAATACGATTTTATAAAACCCTCTCTGAAACAATACGCCTATCTTTTTCCAATGTAATTCGTTTATCGATGACGATGTACCACCTTTTTTCCTAGATTTGCTATCTATCAGTGGTTTCTCACAGAATGAAATGTTAGAAAATAAAAGCTGTCGCTCGGTATAATGAAATTTTTACATGTACAAAAAAAGAAAAAAGAAAAAAAAAGACTTTATAGTGTTTTATCAAATTGTTGATTTAAGAAATAATTATAGTTGATTCGTGTACTGATTTATTGTATTGAAAGCTTATCATTGATATTCTTTCAGTAGGCAAGAATTTGAAATAGAATAAAATAAAATAAATCAAAGCGCTGCAAGCACAATTTTTTTTGGTACCTAGTCACAAAGCCAAACAAGGTCACCGATATTTGAAATATTATCAGATAATATAGTAAGCATCCATAAAATGCAACTTCTATATTGAATTAACTATTTATATCTACTTCTATATTGAATTTTAAAAATAAAATATGTTTTTAAGTAAGAATCAAACAATAACAACAACAACAACACTATCTGATCTGCAATCGCTGACTAAAACAATTAAAACGTATACCGAATGAGATCATTTTGTTATTGCATGTAAGCAAACTTAATATAAGAATACAGTAACATTAATGATATTTTAGCACAACATAGAAATCTTGCAGACGTGCCTTTTATAGCATCTTAGAAATAAAAAGTATCCGTCATTCTTCCATTAAAGTAATAACATTCCCTCTGTTTGCATGTATACCTATATTTAGTTATTGGTATTAATCAATAACGGTTTGCATAATCATATTGATTTGATTTTATTGCATTAATTATCAATAACTAATAATTAATCAATGAATTAATTGAATGATTTGTATTAATCAATAACGGTTTCCATTTATCTGCTTCTATTGCATGTGGTATTTTTCTTTTGAGTAAACGCCATTAATATGTACTGTTGAAACTGTTTATGCATTTATAAAATTACAAATTCATACTGCAGCTCTTCTGTTACCTCGAAAGCATTTGAGCCGTGTCACGACAAAACCAACATAATGGGTTTGCGACCAGCATGGATCCAGACAAGCCTGCGCATCCGCGCAGTCTGATCAGGATCCATGCTGTTCGCTATCACTTTCCCTACTTGTTATAGGGTCTGTAAGCGAACAGCATGGATCCTGATCAGACTGCGCGGATCCATGCTGGTCGCAAACCCATTATGTTGGTTTTGTCGTGACGGGGCTCATTTATTCCATAGTATTGTAAGCTGATCTCATTGTTGTCCGTAGTGAACAAAAACACTTAAAATTTTAAGCACATTAACAGGTATATGACCTAAAATTGAAATCTATAATACCATTCAAAAACTTGTGATATTTTCAATAATATCAAAATCAGCTTTTTATATCAAATGTCTTCATTCGCTTAGTATTGTTGTAAATGTCTTAAGACACAAGGATACCGATTTAAGATAATTATTGTATCGTTATCGATAAAGAACAATTTGCGACAACCAGCTTACTGCAAGCAGGACAAATCACAACTCACCATTAATCATACAGTTGCTACAGAAACAAGCATAATGAACATTTAACACACATGAGGTGAAGCACTCATTACTTTCCACTTTGGTGAATTGTCCACTCTGTCATACAAATTTTCAGCTGAATTAGGCATTGTCTGATTTGGGCAAACTTCATTTTACGCAGTGAGTTCATATTAATGACTTTTAGTATATAAAGGCAACGTTATATAGAGTTGATATGTGGAAAAACTGAGACTGTTTCAGACTCTGTCCGGTCGATCAGTTCATTGACAACTTTGGTAAATATAAATAAATTATCGTCCACGTCAGTAAGGACCGGCTTATTCAGAAGGAGAAGAAGATAAAAATGAAAATACATGTACATAATTATGTGTTTTGAATTAATTTATCATCCACAAATATCTTCAGTACCGCGTTTATCATGGAATTCGAACCATGTGAGACTTCCTGACATTCCATGAAAAGCGGCATGTTGTCCTCATGTAGAGCAAAATAAACATCGCCTTTAGGGTTTTCTGCCAAATCATGCGCCTTTCCTTTTAACTCGCTATCAGATAAATGAAAACAATTTTGGAAAAGAAACAATAATGTTTTATCAAATCCAATGAAAAACTTCAGCGGTTAGTCATCCGGAAAAGCAAATAAAAAACAGCATAACAGAGCTAAAACCCGACTTATCGCTTTTAGTGCTTTTATTTGTATATCCTTTGAAGTAATTATCAAGGCCGATCAAGACAGATAATAAGGTATCGATATTAATTTATTAATTGTGCGTCACCAGATTTGTTTTGTGTAAGTGTATCTTGAATAATTCATTTTATTGCGAAGAACAGTGCACATGTTCAATTAGATACTTTAATGTCTAAACAAAATAGGTACTTTTTCAAATATCCTATCCAATTTAACACAAAATGAGTGCCTCCTCAAACAATGCGCTTATTTCTTATATATTTTTTTGTGTTCAAACATTTTTAAAATAATATTTCTCAAATTGATCATTATAAAAAAATGCATGTATCAAGAATAGAAAAGGTAGGGCTATGACGCACTTTTAATATTGTATGGTTATGATAAATTTCATCAGTAGAAACTGATATTTTTCTGCTACACCCAAATATTGTAATATTCCAAAAACAAACGAATAGAATCTAAAATAGTTCTCATTAAAAATATTTCATTCATTATGTTTTTGTATAGTTCTTAATGCGCATGCGCCTGAGACTAATTAGTTTAAGTTTATTGAACAATTTTTGTAGCGAACAAATATAAAAATATGTACGCAGAGATTGCAAAATGTTTCTCTAACTTTTCCATTACAAGTGAAAATCGCTCGTCAATCTTCGGCTCTTTAAACAATATATATGACTGAATAACTCGCAGGCAAATCCTTTTTTCATTCTTAACGCTCTAACATATACATAGAAAAAGGAAAAGGTGCGCGTGATGATCAGAATTACGTAAAGGAAGAATCAGTGTGATTTGATTTTTGACTTAGAAATGAATGAAATGTGACGAGTTGATTTTAGTGGAATTTTTTCATACGTAAGTTTATAACTTGAATTATTTTTTTATAATTTGATAAAATTTTGACATTTCTCACGATCGGAGGAAGAAAATTAGAATCCACGGGGAGTACGTCATAGACAAACAATACACACATATATTTAAATTTAAAATACCAGCAGTAAAAGTTTCATTTGTTCTTTAGTTACATCACCTCTGGCTACGGCAGGATTTGCCTTAAAATTTAAATAGCTTTATTAAGAAAAGTGAATGAGAATAGTTTCAGGCAACGTTTGGTGGTACATTTGACGAATAAATACATTAAAATATAACAGGAAAGAAGAGGAAATACACGAACAAAAATTTTGTTTCAATTAAGACTTACTTTTTCAATTTGGAATAAAGAATACGATATTCAGGTAAATATTTTAATACGATATTATTTGATATATCAAATTTTGTGTAAATGTTTTCGTACACTGGCGGAGAATGTCCACCAAAAGTACATAGACTTTGAAAGAATTTGTGAAAATTAAAATACGTTTTAACTTTATATTCAAATTTTTAAGTAACTTATGAGATTATTTTGTAAATTATCTTGGCAAAACAAGAAAATCATTTTTTAAGTATCAATATATTAAAGTATACAGTTTGCCTATGTGTTTTATTTTCCTTACAGCTTTTGCAGGCTAAGCTATCATTATATGAACGGTGTTCTTTCATTATTAAAGCGCACTGCTTTTATATTCATAAAACAGTAAAAATAATTTTAAATATGCATAAAAATTAGCATAACTATGTTGTCATGTTGATTGAAAGGCCAATAAAAACTAAAAATAATTTGGTTTAATTTTTCAAAAGCTTTACTTTTTTGGTGCCTTTTTACAGACTCCAAAAAAAGATACACATTAACCAAATAGCTGAACCATCTTTTGCTTTTTTGTCTTTTAACAAACGGTAAACTCATTTCAATTCAGTATTTTGTATGAAACCAAAATACTACTTTATTTAAATTTTGTAACCTTTATCAGAAATTATTTTTCATTTAAACCCTACTTTCTTCAGGTGATATGCATCTTACATATTCTAAATCTATTATTATAAAAAACGTGTTTGCCATCTCCACAGAAACAAAATTGCATTCAGTTCTGAGGCTGAATTTTGCCTTTAAAGGTCCATTTTGCCTCAGAAATGCCATTATTTCTATTTTCAAAAATTTCTATTTTATATACTGTAACAATTTTCAAAAAGTAGCTCAATTGCTATAGTGATGAACTATCTAAAGTTGCTTCTTCTGTTCTGTTGGCAATTGATATAATTATTGTGAATTAGTATTTTGTATGGAAGTCACAAATTTTACTTTTTTACTTTGTCTACTTTTTGCTAACTATAGGACACACTACTGCACGTTTAGGGCTCCCTTCTTCAGTTGGTAAACATCTAACATGTCTTAATCCATCATTAAAACATTATTAAACATATATTTAACATTTCTCAAGAATAAAAAATATGGATTTCAGAGGCCAACTGTGTCTTTAAACAGTTGATATACTTGATGTTCGTGACTGTCAAAATGAAAGTTGTACTTATTATTTCAACACATGCGAACTTATAACTTAATCAGCTGAAAATCACATTAAAACATCCGTTGTAAAACTAAGATTGATGTATTAAATTATATGTAAAATTTAAATTAAACATGCATATCAGGAATTTCTAAAAATGCATCCAAGCTTGGAGTATAAGTAAGAAATTAAATATAATAACTTCATACATATATATCTTATATATATAATAATGCTTACACTAAATAATCACAATTAAGAATCATAAGTAACAAAGGGGACAACATTTGAATTTGTATTCTGTTTTATAAAGTTAAAAATTTATTATACGAAGTTTGACCCATTAACGATACACAATGTTAAAAGCTCAGGGACGAAAAAGGACAAAAGCTCAACTCTGCTGAAAACTTTTTATATTATATACAAATTTTTAATTGCCTTTCTCTGAAACCATTAACATATACATGCTTTGTAAAGAATTTTTTTTCCAAATTATTCACCATCTATTGTAATAAAATGGTCACATTTTCAAAAGTCATAGTATTTTCAAACTATATGCAAACAATGGACTCCAATGTATCATTTAGATACATTTTTGTATTCTAATATTTCATGCCAAAATGTTGATAGACTTCTAAGTGATTTAGTATGAACATTTGTACGATGAGTAATAATATATTGTTCTACAACAATCAATTGTCTGCTTTATATAGATATTATATTATAGATTATTAACTTGGTAAGTAGTATTACAGACTTACCAACTACATTCATACACAATTCATTACATACGTATGTGCTAATAAGTAAGCAATTCGTGATCACAGCAAATAGATTTTTATATAGTTTTCTGACGGAATCAAGTGTTTTGTTTTTCTGTGAATGCTCGGAGTCGTTAGAGGACAATGACAGTTGGTGTATTTCTATTTGTTTTAAAGGCCGCGAAAGTTGCATTGAAACCATTTCGACTCGAGACATTGACTTTTCTTACAGATATAATGCTTTTTGTTTTTGTTACTTCATTTTTATGTTTCGTAACATCAGGTGTTAAGTGACGTGTGGCATCTTTAAAAAGTTGTCCCGTACTTCTCATAAGTGTTGTTATATTTTTTCTGGTCCTTCGAGGTCATTGGTGGATAAATCACTTTAGCCGGTGCTAGGGGACATGGGAGATGATGCTCTTTACCATTATCCCTCACGAACAGACTCATTCGAACCAAATCTGTAGTATTCATGTAATTTTGTTCTTTTCATTCTTTCCGTAAGATCTCCGATTTTCTAGATTTTTATATTTCATATATCTATTTAAACTGTAAAACTGTTGTTGTATTTGGTGTTTAAAAAACAACTGAAGCATGATGTTGATGTATACATTCTTGTCATTGAAGGCACATTATGCCTCAGAAATTAACAATTTTGTCTCTATCTTTTAAAGAGTTCTATAACGTTAAGGTAATGGTTTTTGAGCAAGGTAGATGCTTATCATTAGAAAAAGGTAGTGCTGAATGTGAAATCATGGGTCATAAAAGTAACAAAATGTGAACAAAGTAGTATTTTGACTTCCATACGCAATACTTATTTACTATAAAAGTACTGATAGCCAAAACGCATCAGACGAAAAGGATGGTTTGTGTACTTATTGGTGAATGAAACTATAACAGGACACCAAAATAAAAAAAAACTTTCAAAAAAAGAAGAAAAAAGAAATTAAAGCATTCCTAGGGCATAATGGGTCTTCAATAGATGAGAATGAAAAGAATAGTTTATATGTTCTTTCACAACAATGGAATGTTGTTTTTCATGGTAAGGAATAAAATGGCAACAATCATGGCAATTACATGTATATCGTTGTCTTAGAAACTGATAGAATCCTTGAATATGTTATGAATTTTCTTTTTCTAAGTTTGTAAGATACACACACTACGTCATCACAGCGTTACCTTTGGTGACACGTGCACGACTGGACAACGTGATTGATAGTTCGTAACTTAAATTCATTCTTTAGCATGATGTATTAAAAGAAATATTTCTTTTTTATCACGTGAGAATTCAATTCCCAACTTGATAGAACATATGTTAATGGTATCATGCAATATATTGCTGAAGCGATTTACCTTTGTATAAATATCCCTGCTTTTTCTTTTAATTGTTTTTGTTGGTTTGTTTTGTCTTAAAGTCACATTAAGCCCCAATAGTGAATAAAATTGTTCGTTTTTAGAAAAAATCAATATGTGTTCAATATTGTTGTAGAAATGGATTAAAGTATGTTAGAGGCATAACACGTGAAGAAGTAATGCTCTCTGTAAAATTAGTTGTCATAATTTGTCATAAAAGTAGAAAAAATATAAACAAGCTGGTATTTTTACTTCCATACAAAATACATGTACTACTAATACGCTAAAACTACTAAATGCCACGATGCAAAACAGGAAATGGTGATTCTGCTCTATGGCCATTAAATAACTGTGTAGAAACTGCAACAGGCCACCAAAACTTAAAACGTTTTGAGAAATAAAAATAATTTCATTGTTGGGGCTTAATGGGCCTTTAAACCTTGTTTCAAACTAAGGAAATCAATTTATATTTTTTTCATATAGCACACCAGATACATGTACATTATACAATTTGCAACAAAATAGTTACTTTATATCATTTTCAAGTAAAGTTTAATGTTGTTGTTTCTTTCAGTACAAAAAATTCCTACGAACAATGTTTATCAAGCAAAATAAATTCTATACGATGATCATTCTACACGTAAATTGTTTAAATCTAATAGCTATGCAAGGAGTTTTCATTACAGGGAATATATAAATCAAATTCCTATTTCGTGAATCTTTCTGCACGCAAAAAGTAACAACTGGAAACAAATGCTAAATTCCGTGATATCTGTCTTTAACAAGCGTTAAACACAGACAAATCTACATCATTAGACGATTCTGATGCAACTTATTCCTAAATCAATGTTAAAAAGGCGCTTTGATTTTGCAGTCGGGATTTTCTTTTCGATGACCTGGTCATCCTTTCGTCTAATAGATGATGGTAAACGATGTTGAGCGTTATTGTTTTCATAGGGGCATACATAAGGAACGAATCTGGGATCGTAATTTAGTATGTTATTACATTTTGAGAAAAAAAAAATAATAAAAAGAAATAATTTTTTTCCTTTTGAAAAAAAAAGTTAAAGGTGCATTAAGCATAAAAAGCTGTCATTTTTTATATTTTCAAACGCCCTTTATTTTGTGAGTTCAAAGTTTCAAAAAATGATACCCATTGGCAATACAGCTGAGCAATCTTTGCTTCTTTTGTGTCTTGGAAATTAGTACAGTTATAGTTACTTAGTATATTGTATGGAAGTCAAAATACTAGAAATACCCCTGTTTCCGTTTTGCTATATTTGTGACAAATTATTTCATATCCAGTGCTATTATCTTTAGGCTATAAGCAACACTCAGTGGAGTCCCATCAATGTTATGTTCGCTATATACGTAACACCTTACACTGGACATAATCATGATTATCTCATTATGAACTATGTAATGAATTTTTATCATTACTGACAAACTTCTCTGATGATTATGCTAAATCAAACTAGTTAAATGATGCAGAAATCGTCCCCCCCACCCGCCACCGCTCTCAATCAAAACCTAGATATTTACTAGAAGTTCTATCAAGTTTGTGACTTGATAATCTGTTTATTGGTTCATTGTTTCCTTTGCTCAAATAAAGCCAGTAAATGTATATCATTAGAAGTATGCAATAAAAATGCGATTTATTTATTGTTCAGATGTACAAAATGATATATAAGAACTTATTTGATTTTCGTACTTTTTTTTCCATTTCCTCTTTTACTGAAAAATAATTATTCCATTCGATAGTAGTTATTCATTCATGATGTAAACTAATTTAGATGTTTTTATTATTATTGTTATCACATTCATAATAGTTATCTTTATTAATAATTATTATTATTTATCATTATCATTATGTTTTTACTTAAAACTTGTCGGCTTACATTATAACTTGTAATTGTTCATATGATGGACCTTAACTAACATTTGACAATTCAAATAGTGCCGGGCTTCCCTTTCTTAATCCACCAAAAGAAGAAGAAAGATCGATATCACATTTGCACATCCCAGTGCAATACAACATATATTGAATTTAATACTTTGAATATATTTTACAAAAATGCATTGGCAATTGAATACAACTATCTCCTTATTATATAAAACAAATCAATGGTAGATTTAATGTGGTACCTCTTTCCCTAATGCATAAATTCATTTAACTTTTTTCAATATTAAAGCTCACTTCACTTTTGAATTGTTTAAAGTCATTTCATATTTCTCAGACACTTGGGGTCAGATCCTGCCCCCAAAGTGATACGCGCCTGTAAACACTCTATCAAAAGTATTTTAATATTTAAACACGAATGGGACATCTCTTACAACGATAAAACTGGTTTTCACACAATTTTACATATATGAAAAAAACAAAAACGTTTACCATCAAGTTTCAATAAAGTAAATATTGCAGACACCAAAATGCACACCCGAATTCCCTAAACTAATAAAACCTGGTAAATAAATGCTTAAATCAAGAGAATATCGAATTATCTTCTAGATGTAATCAAAATAAACATCCATACATCACATTTTAATATGAAAATCAACATTTAATTAAAATAAAAAGTAAATTTTGCGTCCTGACCAAGCAATACGAGACGAGTTCCCGTCTCTGCATTGAGCGCTTGTCAAGCCGGTACACAAACAGTGTACTTGCTTTCGACTGTCGTCATTTCCCGCGTGTTAGCTGTCTTAAAAGACATTTTATTTGTTATAAAACTATTACACAAGATGCTGTTTACCTATTTTTTATTTTATGTAATGTATAATATAAATATTTGAATTTGGCGGTCATAATGAGTCTCCCGAAAGTGATGATTTTGATACAAGTTTAGTCGGGAGAGAATTATAGCGTGGGCACAGGCTCAAAAGGCGAAACAAGAGCGCAAACATATGCTAGGCTTTTTTGTTTGGCTTTACGGCGTACCAACACAATTTAGGTCATATGGCGCCGAAACAGGAAAAGATTGTTTTGGCTAATCACGATGTTACAAAACTTAAAGCAACAACACATGTCAAAATCACCTTACCTGCTGGAGCTGAGAGATGCATAAGCTTCAGTATTCAAACATATATAGTCACCTCTTATGAATATAAAAAGTGGCTGGCATTCTGATGCCCCAACTCTTAGAGCACCCATGAGACACAAGGGGTGAAAAGTGGGATGAATTCATACGTAAAAAATGTGAAAGTAATTTACACATTGACAGGAAAAGATTTGCTGACTTTTTTACATTGAGAACACAGACACTTGTGAGTCAGATCCTGACCCCCCCACCCAAATGTGATACACCCCTGTAAACACTCTATCAAAATATTTTATTATTTAAACACCAATAGGTCATCTCAATAAACCACTATTTCCCTGTCCAACCAATACGCGACCTGTAAAAATAACCATTCAACTTTACTCATTTCAAACAATTATTTCACTTTTCTTAATATCTTGAGGCATTTCTGTTTTTTCTCAAAATAAAAAGGCTTTTACTTTTCTCATTCCAATATATAGAAAGTAGTTAATAAAGTAATACAAACCGGTTGGTATTAGATAAGAGAAAATGTGTTTACGTAACTATGTTGGAAAAAGTGACAAAAGATGTATTACTTTACTTTGTGTGCTATTTGCTTTGAACAAAAAGAACAAACATTATAAGCTGCCTATTTGTTCTTATTATATTTGATTTACAGCTTGTATTTTATTTTTTATTAGTGTCTGTATGTAAAACAATAATAGGCACAAATAGCGTTAAATCTAGAAACTTTGTAAGTACTAAATCAATAAGTTAAAATGTGTTAAAATTGTAATGATGTAAAACTTCAGTGTTGTTATATTTCTCCGGTCCTTCGGGATCATTGATTCCAGCATTTTTAAGTGTTGATAATTGAATACCGTTTAAACCGGTGCTAGGGAGCGTAGGGATGTTGTATTTCTTCATTATCACTCTTGGACAGACTCATTTTCATATAATTTGTTGTGATTAATGGTTCTGAGGGATCACATTTTATCATGATTTTTATAATTATGATAGTCGTCAACGGAAATCCACGGGGGCGAACTGTTGTTCTAACTTTATTCTTATCCTTTTATTTTTTTTTATTGCTATATTTTATTATTATTTTAATTATTAGTATTCTACGGAAGATCATTAGTGCCAGGTGTATACTTTTTATTAACTCGAAATTTCGAGTTACTAACTCGAAATTTCGACTTACTTATCTCGAAATTTCGACTTACTAACTCGAAATTTCGACTTACTAACTCGAAATTTCGACTTACTAACTCGAAATTTCGACTTACTAACTCGAAATTTCGACTTACATTGCACGACTTTCATTGGTTGCCGGTGAAAGCAAGGATTGAATTCAAGATACTTTCTTTCGTGTGTAGCTGTTGCACATTGACAGAGCACCTTTAACATTTATTTAACAGAACAATTTTATAGGGTCAAATTGTCCACACATACTGAACATATCCTTCGCTTTTTTGTGGAGGGGGGGGGGGGGGGGGGGGTATTGTAAAATCACACTTTCCACATTTCCGTGTTAACCGGGTGTTTCTTTTTTTAAGCACACATACAACCATCATGTGGAGAAACAACAAGTCCAAAACCCACCCTATTGTAAACTGTGCAATATCATGTGTTAAATAAGTTTTAAATTGCGTGTATACGCCAGTTAGTCTGTCACGTTTCTTTATACTAATAATGTTTTTGTAACATTATTCATTATTTACTAATACTTTGATTCATATTGTGTTGATAAAAGTTGATAAAAGTGATACTTGTTGTTATATATATGTTGGGAATAATATAAAAGCATCCGATTTTACAAGAAATATAGTCAGACCAACAATTTTGACAAAGGCCTCAGCGCGCCCTATTTTGGCCACGCCGCGATACTTTCCTCAGATGTCCCTCACGTGAAGTATAGGATCGATTTTTTTACAGGGATGAGAAGAACATGATTAGTGAAAAGATATGTTCGAACATATGGGATACAATACAACGTCTGAAGAACGCCTGAACGTACAAATTAAAGGAAGCCTTGTATTTTTTAGGTCGGGTGTGTACATGCCATTACTAAGTTTAAGTTAAATTTCAATAGTTTTTGTCCAGGCACCCGTTTCTCCATCTCCATCATTCAAAGGCACTGCCTACTATATCTTATACCATCTAACTAATAACTTTGGCCATTCTTGTAATGTTAATAAGTCGAAATTTCGAGTTACTAAGTCGAAACTTCGAGATAAGTAACTCGAAATTTCGAGTTACTAACTCGAAATTTCGAGTTAATAAAAAACATACACCTGGCACTAATGCTCTTCCGTAGTATTCTAATATTGTGCCAGTAAAATATTTATTCTTACGTTACCTGGTTCTATCTATGAAAAACTTTGAATGATTACCTGTTACCTGTTTCGAAGTAAAATGTTTGTCTGATTAATTAAAAATGTCCTGATAACTCTTTTCTTTTTTTGTACATGTAACAATAAATGGCTCAACTTAATAAAGTACACATCATTCGGAAATTTAAGAAATCATCAAACGAATTTATTCATTTTTCCTTGCTTGTTACAAACCAATAGCTCTTCAACAATTCGATTAAGCGGGCGATCAAATGTAATTTTTGTCATCGCAAACCAATTAAAGAAACATTAAACGTTATTTAAGTGGAAAATGTGGGTGAACTATAACTACGCTTTTGAAATTAGGTTTGGAGGAGAACATATATCGTTGTTTTATGTGATTTATTGTTTGTATTTGTGTTGTTTTTTGTTTGCATTTTTTTGTTTGTTTGTAGTTGTTTTATAATTATTGTTTTTGTTCCTTTTTCTGCATTTAAATCTTGTATGTCTGTTGCATCTTTCTTTGCCAACTTAATCTATGGATTATCCAGTTGTGAAAGTTTAATGTTGAAGTCGCTTTGTGGAAACATTAGGAACACTTCTGATACAAAATTGAACGCGACTGTAAATATAATATCGCTGTTTACGCCTTTTTATTTTCCATAACAACTTATTTTGCCCATTATAAATTTGCCCACACTTTCTATAACAAAATGATACGAGAGTTATTGGAATTTGTATTAAACTCCGAAATGTTTTACTTTTGATATACATTCTTACAACACATACAAATTACATAAGTTACACTAACGTTTGACTTTTTCACATGATCAAATCAATTACGGGAAAAGTAGAACGAGAAAATGAGTATTTTAGGTGATTTGATTATTTCAAACAACTTTATAAAGCTAAGAACAAAATTACCGATAAATACAAAAATTGCTAGCTAACATTTTAGGATATTCGACATTTAAACAGGAGTATAGTATCTAACCTATTTGTTTAGCTAATTTAGCGTCCGATTTTTTTGACTGGGATGGGGGATAAATTGAAAAGAGAAATGGACGCCACCTTCCCTATAATGTGATATCCAGAACAGGTTTCTTCATTAGGGATAAAAAAAACATACTTGGGGCCAAAATATGTTTAAAGATTAAAATGATTCCGGATAGCAAAGGGGTATGATTAGCAAGTCTTCAACATCACTTTGTCGATCTGATATTTGTAGAAAAATGTTTTTATTCCAAGGTATCATACATTTAAGGAAAATGGTGCTATAGTTATGCCTTTTATTTTAAAATCACTTTCCCTAGCTAATAGGATAAAATATAAACATATGGGTCACAAGGCTAGCATTCAGAAATCTCATAACATTTTGTGTTTGTAGGAGCAATCATGTGCTTGAGAGATTATTCAATTGTCTTTTTCTTTCTTATTTTCCAGAAACTGCAATATGTGTACGATAATGAAGTTTTTCAAAGAAGTGATCATGTGTGTAACAGTGTTGACAGTTTTTTGCGCATGCGCAATGTCATTTCCGTCGTCGTCATTCAACACAGGCACAAGGACCGGTGAGCTAGATACGATTATAGATGAACTAAGGAAAGAACTTATCATCAACTCAAAATCAAATAACATAAGGAGTGAATTATCAAATACAAGATTTCAAGGGAGTCAGATTAAAGACCACCCGTCTTTTGGTACAATGGAAAGTTTTCCGTCTGCAGAAGTGAACGCACGTCCATTGTTGTCAGCTATTTTATCAAAGAATGGAAATTCGAACACGTTTGATGTAAATAAGAGACAAGGATCATGGGATTATGATTACGGACTTGGCGGAGGTCGATTCGGTAAACGTGGCTTTGGAGATTACTCTCTAGGCGGAGGTAGATTTGGTCGTGACGTCGGTCACGTGCAGGAACTTGAAGCAGACGACTCATTGGATTTTGAAGATCCTTTGTCAGATTAGTAGCATGAAATTTCAAATGTTTATTGAATATAAAAAAAAATTGTGTGACAATTGTGACAAAACAATTAAACCCTGTCATCAAATTTTTATGAGAGATCTGTAGAAATTTCTTTCATTGCAAATTTGATAACATTTCGGAATAATTTCTTAATTTTAATCTAGATGTACATGAACAAGAACGGTAAAGTGTTAATATTTAAAGTTAAAAGGATTATAATGCCTCTATCTAAATCAGATGTTTTACCATCAGACATTAGTTTGAATTGTTGAAATTATTTTTAAGCATATACATGTACAAAAAGTAAGAAAACAAATGCGCAAAATTAAGTTGAAATTAACAACAAAACGTACATTAAAAATGCACCATTTCTTAAGCTTTCTGCTGGTGTACTGACTTCGCCTTAATGGCACATGCATATTCTCTACCGAAACATTAACTTTGTTTTCAGAAATTAAAAATAAGGGCTTAGGGTTTAAATGATACATTTTATATTTCTTTTAAAACTTATATTTAAATATTCACTGAATTGCAAAAAATGGGAAATCACTTAAGGACATGTCTTAAGATGCAAAATGTTCTTAATGTAAAAAAAATGTTAACAATTCCGATTATTAAATTAAAGCATTACCTTACAATAAACATGCGAATTCCGAGTTGCTTTCAATCATTTGGGCTTTACAAAACATTACCTGTACTCCGGAGCATTAGTAGCTGATTGGGCTACTCACCTTTTTTCGAACTGTGTCTTTAGCTCAAGTGTAACTTGATTTAATATTATCCATTTTCCTTAACAGATGTGTTTTCTTTAGGAACACCATCGTCTGAAAAATATATGATCCTCCAAAAAGGTTTTACCATTGGACAGTTCATTTGCTGATACGCTATGCTGATAAAAATAGTGATCGATTCCTGACCAAGACCACTGGTTGCGGCATCCACGTTAACAATGGAACCACTCGCTCCTCTTTTTTTCTTTAGCCTTCGGCATTGAAACTAAGGAACTACGTCGCATCTCGGTTCTTATTTTGCATATTCAAATGTACATTTTAGTCAAATTTGGTCATGTTAAATGCTCTAAATTCAACCAGTGGCCGTGAGTAAATTGTATGAGATAATTTCTTAACCGCTTTGACAACATTTCTTTTTTAATACATATCTTACCGTTTCAGTAATGGCAAATAGAGCACAGCCAACGCACCAATATCACCCTCGTAACTATAAAAACGAATTGGCGAAGGACAATCTTTTTTCATTAGATTATAAATATGTTCTAGTGTATATAAATGAATCTACATTTGATGGAACCGGACTTAATTGACATGACAAGCAAAATTAATTTGATGAAAAACATTATGCAAAGCGCCTGTAGTGTTTAAAGAGCCTTTCATTACAAAAAGAAATTTTAACATATACTAAATTCGCAAAAGTTCATAGACATTATTTCAAGCATGTTTGATTAACACATCCATCCATCGTGAAATTGAGAGAGAGATATTGCGAAATTTCACCCTGTTAATGCATTCAATATTAAACATAGAAATGCGTGCTACAAATGCCTTGTACAGGTATTTTTTTGGCAGGAACATTAACTACAGTCGTTTGATATCTTTATTACTAAAAGGTTAAAGACCCTGTATGTTGTGATCAAAGTGATAAACCACACTACATAATTATGCAAATAAAACAATTTTCAAACATCCAAGAATATGTAAAATATATACTGCTAATATTTGTGCATATTATATGCAATCATTAAAATATACGCATTCACTTCTTATTGTAAAATTTGACTTAAACTTTACAGAAAATAGATTTTTTATTACCGCCCTTTATTTACATGAAATGTTAAATTCGGTATTATCTTTACAAATAATGCTTTTTGGAACCTACAATATTGATAAATCTTAATTTGAGCATCATATTTATGATTTAAAACCATAAAAAATTGTGTTACAGGATCTTTAAAGCTCGGTATAGTTTAATACTAAACACGTTATATGCGCGGACTAGGTGTGTCATACATACACTTCTAGATGGGTTTAGGCGGGCATAAAACTAGTCATGAAATATAACGGGTCGGTCTGAATCGAAGACCACAAAAAACACTATATAAGCAAACCTATAAATGTGTCCATAGGGCCATCATTAAGCATTAACTACATACATACATGCCCATAGGACACGGGTGCCCCCCCCCCCCCACTTTCCGCTGTCTACTGACGTACAGCAGGGCAGTATAAAAGAGGGACAGACAAATGAATTCTACATGACCATTCATACCTCTAAGCGGTTGGGGCCTTAAAAACGACATCCATTTTTTCCTAATACATGTATTGACTAACTGCAGATGCGAAATCCAGAAGCAAAGTGAATAACTACATGCTGACCAACAGTCTTGTAATGTTTCATGACTCAAGGTCAAATTCAAGTTGAAAATTAAATGTTTATACTAAGTCAAGGACAATAACTCTGACAAAACTAGATAAATCCACATTTAAAAGCCAAGTTGTACAGCTG
Source organism: Ruditapes philippinarum (assembly GCF_026571515.1). NCBI lineage: Eukaryota > Metazoa > Mollusca > Bivalvia > Venerida > Veneridae > Ruditapes > Ruditapes philippinarum. The sequence continues at coordinate 152,536 of NW_026863825.1, read as the reverse complement.
TACATGCTTATCAACATTCCTGTAAAGTTTGTTGATTCTAGGTCAAGCACTTTTAGATGTACGCGTCACATAACATTCTGGAATGTTTTTACTAAGTTAAGGGGAATAACTATAAAAATACTGAACAAATATACAAGCAAACCCCATGTGAACAAGTACACATGCTGACCAACATTTCTGTAAAGTTTCATGAATCTAGGTAAAATATCTTTTGGGCTTAGCGCGACACAAGTTGAAATTTCAAAGTTCTTACTAATTCCTTGACAAAACTAAATTAATCCACGTACGAAACCTCAGGTGCATAACTTCATATGCTGAACAACATTTCTATTAGGTTTTTTTTCATGACTCTAGGTCAAACCCTATTTGGGCTACGCACGACATATGTTGAAAATTGCAAATTTTAACTTAGTCAAGGACAATAACTCTACAATAATAAATAAATCTACAAGCAAAACCCGAGGCGCACAACTTCACATGCTGATCAACATTTCTGTAAAGTTTCATGACTAGGTAAAATATTTTTAGGTTACACGCGACACAAATTGAAAATTGCAAATTTTAACTAAGTCAAGACTAATAACTCTACAAATACCTCATAAATCCACACGCATAACTCAAAGGTGCACAACTTTACATACTGATCTACATTTCTGTAAAGTTATATGTCTCTATCTCAAATACTTTTTTGGCTATGCACGACACAAGTTGAAATTTGCAAATTTTCACCAAGTCAAGGGCAATAACTCTATCAAAACTGAATAATTCTACACGTAAATACCCACGTGCACAATTACACATGCTGACAAACATTCCTGTAAAGTTTATTGACTCTCGCTCAAGCACATTTGAGCCTCGCCATGACAAAACCAACATAGAGGGTTTGCGAACAACATGGATCCTGATCAGCCTGCGCATCAACGCAGTCTGATCAGGATCAATGCTGTTAACTTACGAACCATATTACAAGTAGAGAAACTATGGATCCTGATTAGTCTGCGCGGATGCGCAGTCTGGTCTGGATCCATGATGATCACAAACACACTTTGTTGGTTTTGTCATGACGCGGCTCATTTAGAGGTACATGTGATACAAGAAGAGAACAGAGGCACGTACGGAGTGACGGACTAACAAAGGCAAATCTAAATGCCTTACCCGCTAAAGTGGGGGGCACAATAAAAAGACGGAAACCACATGGAAAGTTCACAGGTCATCAAATAAAGCCAGAACATAACAACAGGAATGCATTGTGACGCACATGTAGGGTAAAACAGGGGATGTTGGAAACGGAAGTTCATTCGTATATGACGTAGTATAGGCTGTAATTATTTCAATTGAAATGCACATAGAAATTGATTCCAGAAAAAAAACTTCATACAATTAATATCCCGCACTTAATAAGTCAATTTAAATTAACCAAGATGCAATAATTAATTAAATACATGTAATGATTTGAAGGCCGTACTCACTTCATTTATGAGAATGCTCATGTAGAGATTGAACTATTTTTATGGGTGTGGTATCACAGTATACATGTAGTTGGGGCGTCCGTAGTCGAGTGGTTAAGGTTGTTGACTTCAAATCACTTGCCCCTCGAGCTCACTGCTTTGAGTTCGAATCCCGACAGGGACTTTGAATTCTTTCATGTGAGGAAGCTATCCAGGTAGCTTACGGAACGACGGTGGTTCTACTCAGGTGCCCGTTCGTGCCTGAAATAATGCACGGAAGGGCACCTGAGGTCTTCCTCCAAAAGTAAAGCTGGAACGTCGCTATATGACCTATACTGCGTCGATGTGACGTAAAACCAAAAACAAACAAACAAACATATAGTTTTAATATTATAGTATATGTATTTCGCAAACTATTTGCGTCACTGTATAAGACAGACACTTTCATTATAAAGGACTGTTACTCTGTCAAGGAAAATTAATGGTAAGTTTTACCTGTTGAACACATATTAATCTCACACAATTCACTATCTTATAAAATATCATTGTATGACACTCGTTCATTGACTGAAAATTTATTTTAGTTATTTTATATATACTTTTCTCAAGAAAGCGATATTGTCAACCAGCTCGTTGACAATCTTTTTAAAAGCATTGCGAAAATAAGTGCGCCTGCCGAAAATATTTTTTTTCTGATGGCACTGATATTGCAGAGATAGTTAAATCCAATCTTGCAACCTGAGCTATACTGGAAAATTGAACCTCATTTTTTTCTACCATTCCGAGCCTTTATGTCTTCGTTTACTGGTTTAGAAAGTTCATCAGTACAAGGTTTACTTTATGTAGACATCAGGAATACAAGTTTCCGTCTCCTAGTACATGTAGATGCCTCTACAAAATCTCCTAAAACAGTGACATTGAACAGCATCATTAAGGCATGTTTCTAATATATACGCTGCTCACTTGAAAGAAATGTCAAATCTTTGTATCGAATGTCCAGTCCGGGACCAAGAATCGAGGCTTAGCGGAGATAGTTTCGTCTGAATCCGGTTGGTACGATGATGAGATTTTGGAAATTTTATTCCTTAACACGACTGATAAGTGCACAATCTTCACAATCTTTTGAAATGTCCGTTGATAAGTCCACAAATAATAGGATATACCTCTGATATCCACACATACATCCGCACCTGTAAGATTTGATGACCAGATCTGAAACCGTATCTCACTCGTTGTCGCAAAGAAGCAGGTACGCATCGGACATTTTGCTGTCAGACTTACCAAGTTAAATTGTGTCAATGCCCTTCTCTGCTGCGCAATCCGTCCAAACATTTTGTCTATCAAATTTAGTTACCACGTGCTGTACAAGATCAATATTTCGGATTCAGAACATTTCAAGAACGCAGGGATAGCTCGTCTGCCCAAAACATTACCATGGATTTCCTAGTCACTTGAAACATGATGCTCTGTGACTGTGATGTAACTATCTGTAGTATTTGACGTCATTGTTGCTATCGCCGCGTTCTGGTATTGCTTAAGTATCTCTAGAACACCGATCAGATATTTTGACGAGTTATCAAAGCTAGCCATTAGGTTTGATATTTTTTTGTTTTATTCATTTTTTGTTTGTTCTTTTTATTCCTGTGCTGTGATGACATCTTTGAACGTAGTCATGTAATGTCTTGTTGTGCCAGAAAATAAAGTTGCTTTTAATACATGTATTGCGAGAAAAGCTGCCAAGTGAACGGTTCTATAATTCATTAATATACAGCTTTATATAGTGTTTTACTTCTTTTAAATCAACACAAGATTACTAGCAAATAAGGATCGAACTACGCTATAAATTACTAACCATATTCCGTAACGCATTAGTGAAATGATCGTAATGCCAAATATGTGTAAAATATGGAAGTTACGAGAAACACAGTAAATAAACGGACCAATATATCTTTTAAAGTAAATCAAATTAGAAGCAATGAAGGAGGACAGCTAGCACGCGCGTTTCCTATAACTGTTATGTTGAATTGTTGCATATTACAACGTGTGGTCCTCATGCATGATGTAACTTGGCATGGGTTTGTCACAAATTTTCTTAACAACATCAAGCGATTAATTTCCTAAATATTTCCCCAAAGATGGTTATCGATTGTCCAGGTCATCCAGTACAGCTTCAGTTGTCTAGACCGTATAATGATTTCTTTTGACATCTTGTCTTAGAAACTGCGAGTAACTCTGTTTATTCACCACGGTTTGTGGTGGCTTTAGATTTAATAATTGTAGTCATGTGCATAAAAGTGCGTACCCGTGCGTCTCGGCTCATAAATATTCCATAATGAATATTGAAAAATGAACAAATTCCAAAGAAAGAAAAAGTGAAAACATTCTAGAGTTACGTGGCTTACTAGCTTTTTACACCACATAATGGAATGAACATTCAATTGATTTTTGTACGTCGTTGATTTGTTTTCAGCATAGAATGGTCTGTACCTTGGCAAAGGGTATCGATTTAGTAGATTTCGAAAAGAGGGTACCGATATGGATATGTACATCGTGATATAGTGATCACTTCATTGTGGAAATGAAAATTAAATATACATGTACTGCAGTAATCTTAAAGGGACATCACTAAGGTTTACCGACATGATAGGAATGGAAATGTTTTTGTTTTTTTTTGTCAAGATTTATTTACTATTTGATTTAGGTTTGGAGCAATAACTTGTGTGAAAATTTTAAGGTCATTAAATAACTTCGTCTTTCCAAATTGATTACTATATTGTGAAAAAATAATCCACAAATGAAAAGTCTCAGAATTGCCCAAAATACGATTTACAGTTTAGTTTGACTAGTCTATTTCTATAATATTATTGTCTTCTTCAAGCCTTTCTATTTTAAGTGCCCAAGTTGATGAAGGTAAGAAATCCAGATGCAGTGCTTTTGGACCTCAGTTGAGTTCCTTTAAGCAACATATCTAGGACTGAATCTAGCAATTGCTTAACTTTTAGATACATCTGTACTTAAAGGTGTTGGTAAATACCTATTCCCTGATGCTTCACTTTTAACGTCGATGTAGTAACTTCTTATTGGAAGAAAATATAAATTATATATTTCTACGCCTAATATTTGATCATGTTGTTTTTTATTTCCCTTGGTAAACAAGGAACATTGAACAAGATTTCCCGTGAAACGGCTGATTATCAAATAGAGTCTGAAATGCCAGTATTTGGGACGTATGAATTCAATTTAGCAGCTTATGTAAATGTCTCTAACATAGTTAACACACAAGACTATTGTAAAATACCATACTTTACCCTCATAAGCCTCTTTGTCAAGAATTTTATATCGATCATAGACTTCCTTCTTAGAAGAAGTTATATTTGACACTACATTTAACGATTTCTTGCAAAAAAACGTGTCACCCATCTGTTTTATTTACAACACATTAACTGATTGTGTATCAATAATTAAACCTCTAAATGATACATCGTATTTTTTTTCTCATAATCAACACAGAAAAACAACTCAAACTCGTATCCAGTGATACCTCCCAAATTGCGACATATTATATGAGGATCAAAAGGGATTTTTAAAATAATTATTTTAGAAGATTCTTCAATTCTACTCAATATTTTGGCTAGGTAAATATAGTACAAAATCACCGATATATTAAAGTTAGTTAAGCTGTTGTTCTGTAACTAACGAGTTCAAAAACACAATTAGATGTTGCTTTATACCAAATATTTTGCGGTGATTTGTCTTTGGTGTTCCTTGGACGTTGTTGGCCATACTCTACAGGTCACGTGGCTGTCATGGAAGTTATTAAACATATGAAGACTGTGGATGGGGACGTGAAATACAGTTTTGGGACAGTTAACTTTGGTAATCTAGAGCATGGGATACATATTTGACCTTTTTGCTTCAGGAAATTCGGTCGTGGGTACCACTGTCACCGAGGAAAACTATATCACTTTCAACTTTTTTTCAAGTACATATATTTGAGTTCCTACAAAACTAATAAATTAATCGTATTTATTTAATTAAATTTAAAATCCATCTTTAGGAATGGTAATTTTCATGTACCATAAAAATGTAACCGTACCCCAAATGCATAGATCCCTACATGACGCTAATATTTTCAATTTGAATTGTCAGATTCATGGTTTACAATAAGAATTTCAGCACAAAATATTTCTTATCAAAAGAACACATGTCCATGTTTGTGATTAAATCTATTGTTATTCAAATAAAAGGTTAGAGGAGGGATCTATCAATTCATTATAAAGGAAGAGAAATATGAATTAAAATTGCATGTCTGATGAAAATTACCTTCTTTGTTTATTAGGGCTAACACAGTTATAGTATACCGAACTCGACCCCATCAATGGCCTTTCTCTTCAGAACGTGATTCAAGTCGGATGCCGTGTGAGGAAATCTCTAGATGCCTTTCTGACCATTTTTTTACATACAATTTACCTCAAGTAAAACTTGAGCATTTTACAGTTTTGAGTTCAAACGAACAATAATTGAGTATTAACCTAATTGATTTTCGGGGGAAGGGCTGGTGGGACGGGAAACACTGTCTATGAGGGACGGGGAAAGGGGAATGTGTGTAAAGTTCAAGAAGAAAACAAGCTATGTCTTAGTTGTTTGTTTTAATGGCACAAAATTGATAAACAAGATACAATGTGAATTTAAAAGTATATCATAAAACTATTATTTATAAAATAAATTAGTACTTATTTACAATAACCTGAATTATAAACATACAGTTTCATACCAACATATATTCAGCAAATAATGAGAATGAAATGCAGAATTATTCAAATACAACAGCATGTCAATGGGTTAAAAATTTTATATTTTATGTAAATGTTGAAATGTTATGTATTTGTGTAAAATTTTAATCTTAAGGTAACAGAGAAAATCTTGATAATTTAGGTACTTGTGAAAATGTTAGCAATTTAAATATTAATTGTTTACATGTTGATATTTTAGGTAATTATATAAATGTTCATATTTTATTTAATTGTGTAAATGTTTATATTCTAAATAACTGTGTAAAATGTTGATATTTTAGGTAACTGTAAATGTTGATATGTTAGATAAATTTGTTGAATAACTTGATTTTGTTAACGATATACCCCTGATATTATGGTTAATTTGAAAATGTTGATTTTTAAGTACGTGTATGTGTATTAATGGTGATATAAAAGGTAAATGAGCGATTAACTTATATAACCATTAACCACCATATTTTCTTAAAACAATAACATGACAATAGCTGGAGTACATTTAGAGGTACATGTGATACAAGAAAAGAACAGAGACACGGACTGACAAAGGCAAATCTAAATGCCCCACCCCCTAAAGTACATGTAGGGTAAAACAGGGGATCTTGGAATCGGAAGTTCATCCACATATGACGCAGTACAGGCTGTAATTATTTCAATTTAAATGTACATAGGAAAGGATTCCTGAAAGAAACTTCATACAATGAATACCCCGCGCTTAATAAGTCAATTTAAATTTCTAATGCAGGTAACGTGTTATCAATTTTCTTATTGCTTTCATTATTTTGCTGATTAAAATGTACGTACATTTTGACTCGATATATTCAAAAAGTGTTGGTTTTCCTAAATTTACTTATGCAAACATTTTGATTTGAAAAATTCAAAAACGTATCAAAGTTCTGGAAAGACATTTTCCTTAATTTACTATTAGATCAGAGGTAATAAATGGCAGATCAAACGAAATTCACACAAGACCTACGTGTATTATCCAAAAGTGACTCACATGAAATAGCTACACATGTAGTTCATTAAAACCCAAACACTATGACTTGCAGCTAAAAACGGACACTTTTCGGACTTTCTGCAAGCCCAGAAGTAATGCGTTTGAGGAATGCTGAACTATCATTGCATTTAAGCAAATAAATATGTATCTTTGATACAAAGCTTTTGATCCCATTGAAGTATTTACCTCTAAGAGATATACATAAGTTTCAGTTTGCTAAACAAATCATTGAAATGAATTTTTATAATATTATTTGTAAACTTTGAACACCTAAAAATATTGCAAACCGATTCAAACTGAAGGATTTTTTTTATTTGTGCAAGGCAAGGTCAGACAAAAACGGAGTTTGTAGGAGCAGAGGAACCTTTTCCTAACAATAGACGCCTTATACGATGGTGTATATTTTAGCAATCTAACTGTAGCCAATTCTATTGCATAACATTTTTTGTTATATTTATACATCTTAAGTTTTCTAAGAATTAAATTAAACTTTGCACTTACCGATTACCTTTTAGTTCAACAACTGAAACAATTGTGTTGTGAAGAAAATGTCATACATTACATTCTTGGCATTTATAGTTATAATGCATAACCTTTTGCCAGACATTGTTGTCGATATTTTTTCTGACTCTTTTGTTCGGGCTCAAAGGAGTGCATCCATACCTCGTCATGACATTTGCAAGAGACAGTAAACAGTAATTAAGTATCTGTTGAAGTAACATATTCTTATAAAACACGCGTGCCTGTAAGCAGATGCGGATGGCATCTAGCACAGACCTTTCACATTTTCATATAACCTTAAAACTTATAGAATTGTATAAGCCACTTGTAGCGCCGATATATGTCCAAACGTCGAAAAATGTCCAAACGACGATAAATGTCCAAAAATTGACGATAAATGTCTCAATCGCCGATAAATGTCCAAAACTCCTTTAACGATAAATGTCCAAAAATTAACGAAAAATGTCGCAACAAATTAGGTGCTCATAAATGTCCAAATCGGTCAACGATAAATGTCTCAACTTTTCATATGCTAATTTGTAACTTATTGTATTGGATACTGTAACAGTCTATCCAACTAACCCGTGATTTTACCCTCTGGTTTACCCCCGACGTAAAATGTATCATACATTATTGTACATGGCCAGTTGCAGATCCTGATGGGGCGCGGGGGGGGGGGGGCATGTGCCTTCTTAACTCACCGAAGCAATACGTTTTAGCATTGTTTGTGTTCTTCAATATTTTTGTGCCCCATATAGCGTTGCCATTGTCCGTCCGAGTGTCTAAGTGTCTAAGAACTTTTCGCTTTCCACGTGGGATTCTTTGCTAAATAAAGATTTTTATAAACTATTTAAATTTTATTAGTATGTGTATTTTTGCATTATGTTAACTGGTTACTAAGGCAGTATCGCTATTATGAATACAGAGTTTTGTAAGAGTTTTGTGTCCCAGGGTGATATAAGAAATATTCCCCGGGGAGTTTTACTATGGGAGTTTTACATTGAAGGATATATTGAAGTAACGTTATAATAATATATAATTAACACATGACTGTCGGGGTGATAGAGGATATTGTCAACACGAGAACTGGTATATTACACCGAGGCGCAGCCGAGGGTAGTATGCCAGTTCAAGGGTTGGCAATATCCTCTATCACCCCGACAGCCATGTGTTATTTATTTTATTATACCGAAAAAAAAAACACCCTTATGTCAGCAGTCTTTGCCTGAAAGAAAATACAGATCATCACTTCACAATTATAGCTATTTTGATCTGTAAATTTTCGATATACAGTCAAAACTGCCATAGTGACCCACTGTATTCAGCGACTTCCTGTCTTATGTGACCCTATTTGGGTCCGCCCAACGATTTTGGCTATATAGCTGCACTGTATTAAACGACTCACTGTGTTACGTGACTAGCGACCGTGATTTGAACGGTCCGGAACGGGCTAAGCACTGTTTTTAGCGACTTTGTTATGAAAGATAACTCTGTTCCTACTTCCTGTTTCATTGAAAAAAAATGTCGGAAAGAAAGAAAACACGTATTGTTTTAGATCTTCAACAGAAATATGAAGCCTTACAAAAATTGGATAAAGGAATATCGGCGTATAAAGTGGCAGAAGAACTTTTTGTTGGAAAAACACAAATCCAAAACCTTTGTTTACGTAAATAGGAAGTAATTTCGGACTTTGAAAATAATGTTCCATTGAATTCTAAATGTCGGAGACATGCAACTGGTGACGAGAAAATCAATGACTTAACTTAGATTCTGATGACAGTGAAGATGAAATTGAGAAATGTATGACGCTCAAGGGTCTGTCATGCTAAATGCTCCATCACTGACCCAAGCAAATGAAATGGTGTTACAACTGAAATCTTATGCATTGCATCATGGACATGCCAGTATAATATAGCATCTGTCAAAACTAGAGGTCTAGTTGCAAGCAAAAATAAACAGTAAAAAAATAAGTGATTTTTTCAATAGGACAACTTAAATGAAAGACACAATGTGATTCTGACATTATTTTATTAGTTTCATAATCATGAATTTTAAATATCAATAACATTGTACATGTATAAATTTTTAACACGGTAAAGAAACAATATAATTATGACATTTTAATAATTTTATTAAATATATGAACATTAATTTTTAATAATCAATTTTACAATCAAATATTCAATAGCATTTTACATGTATACAATTTTAACACTGTACACACTTATACTGCTCTTATCATAAATAAATGTATTAACACTAAATGTATATGCTGTATTAGTATTATTTAACTTTTTAATAGTGTTTGGATGTTTTATTGTAAACCTGTATTAAGAGACTCACTGTCTTATGTGACCTTCTTAAGAAAGTCCCCTGTAGGGTCACATAAGACAGTTTTGACTGTACACAAAAATAGTATAATGTATATAGATAAAAACAAGAGACAGACAGACAGACAGACAGACAGACAGACTAGGAAATAAATAATATTATGCTAACTGGGTACTAAGGCATTTTCGCTTTATGAATGAGTTATGTAAGAGTTTTGTGCTCCAAGGTGATATAAGAAATATTCCCCGGGAAATATATTCTAGGAGGGTGATATTCGATCAGAACACATTGTAGCCCTATGGGAGTTTTACATTGAAGGATATATTGAGATATAAAAATATAAATGTTTAAATGACACCATCATATAGCAATGATATTGTTACTATTCGAATACTGTGTAATATTTATTTTAATCTGTTGACAAAAACTTTTAACATTTCTTCTCCATTCGACAAACGTTATTTTGAAATTATCACAACTTGTCAATGAATATTTTCATCTTTAAACTGTTTTTACACATACATTAACTTGTTTACACTTGGTTATGTCTTGGTTGCAACTTCGGTAATGTACTGATGCCATTTCTTACGGTCTTCTGTACCATATATCTGCAATCTCGTACCAACAAAGGGCATCAGTAGTACGAATTATGTAATTAGTGTATATTTTATTGAACAGATCACCTATAACAGTGTTTTACGGGTGATTTGCTATTCAAACTTTTCTCGGGTAAGTCGAGGAAGACTTTTAAATATGAATACCAATTCTACACTTAAGTTCACATTGACCAAGGCGTCCTCAATTCGTCCTTAACCCATTACTTCATATACACGCCTTTTAACGCCTTTTTCACCCCCCCCTTTTTGTTGTCTCAAATGATGAAAAAATGCCTTATTTAGGCCCCAAACACTTGTTTTTGTTTGAGAAATGTTGTTAAAAAAATTGACCTCTTTTTCGGCGCGGCCCCCCAACCAAAAGATACATCAGGGGGTTGCCAGAAGGGGGATGTGCCCCCTTCTGTTTTGGGGGGTTTGAAGGGGGGCGGAGTCCCCCTCATCGCCAAGAAAATTTTGGACTTGTGAGAGGCTGTAAATGACCCCAGATTGATCATAAGGTAACGTGTAACCAACGCTGAAAAGCATTTGACTCTATCTCAATCCATTGATAAGTTGCAGCACTTTGAAATCAATTTTGATGGAAAAAATCAACGCAAAATAGTGATTTTTGGCAATTTTGAGATGTCCCCTCGTTGCCATGGTAACAGAAAATTTAAGTCTGAGCATGTTGTTGCAAGGACAATGGTCCAGTCAACATTTGTGCCAAGTTTGATTAGTGTTGAAGCAGTTTTTATAGTATTATAGCAATTTGAACTTGTAACGGGAGACTTTTCAATGAAAACAGCCATTTTTTCACAAAATGCTCATGAAGCAATGGGTTAAGGAAGCCTTTCCCGAGTTTGAGTGGAGGTTGAGTTCGAGTGACGACACTGAATATAAGTGTAAAGTAGCGCAATGCAGATGTTAACAAGATATGTTTGTAAAACATGTATGCCCCCCTAAACACAGCCAATTTAATATTATAACATTATATTTTTAAATGTGTATAAAAAATGCATAGTAAATTTGTTATGGAATACATGTATATCATTACCATGGGGCAGAACCAATATGACCCATGGGTCCATGAATTGAGTAAACCCTGTAGTTGTCAATGAGACAATGTTACACACAAAATATCTTCTAAAAACAAGCTTTTCATGGTGAGGTCACTGTGACCTTTACCTTTGACCTACTGACCCCAAAATCAATAGGGGTCATCTACTAGTCATGACCAACCTCCACACCAAATATGAGGACCATCAGCCAAAGCATTGTCTAGTTATTGAGCGGAAATGGCATGGTCTACGGACCGACGGACCGACCGACATGGGCAAAGCAATATACCCCCACTTCTTCGAAGGGGGCATAATAACTTATTTTATTTGACTTTTTTATCGTTGGTACCGGTTGCCCATATGACCAACGTCCCCTGAAGATTGTTAGTATATTATTTTTCGGGGGGATAGTGCATGATACAGAAGACGCCCCGTTCCAGAGGCGACCCTGGTTCTTTTAAGTGCCCGGTGTAAAGCACCAGTACAATGCACCTCGGTTTAACTTATTTTTCCCCCTTTTAATAGTAAGGGAGATAGACTGTATCCAACAATCAAATTATTTTCAAATACATTTTTTAAACTTTTTTAACAATCTCACAAGCATCCCGCTAGAGTCCCGGTGGTCGGTCGGGTGATCCAGGAACGACCGGGGTACGTCCGTAACTCTGTCGGCAACGTCCGGGATGATCAAGGGCTCTGCCGGGGCTCTACCGGTGATTGTCGGCACTCTATCTGACCGTACTGGGCCTCTGCCGGGATCATCCGGGACTCTGCCGACATCATCCGGGGCTGTGCTAGCATGGATCTCAGCTTTTATGATCTCTTTGGTCGAAGACTTAACAGCGTTCATCCTGGTTGTTATAAGTATGGAAATTGGGTATCGCCGTAGTGCTACCGGGGTTATTGAGACTGCAACAATATTTTCATCCCGGATCGTCTGGGGTGGTCCTGGGCTTTGCCGGGATGCTGGTGAGAACGCTACTTAAATCGGTACTTTTAATCCCTATGGAAACCTTTATAACTGGCTGATGCATTACTGTTGATCATAGAAATAAGTGCAATTAACATATGAAAAGTTGAGACATTTATCGTTGACCGATTTGGACATTTATGAGCACCTAATTTGTTGCGACATTTTTCGTTAATTTTTGGACATTTATCGTGAAAGGAGTTTTGGACATTTATAGGCGATTGAGACATTTATCGTCAATTTTTGGACATTTATCGTCGTTTGGACATTTTTCGACGTTTGGACATATATCGGCGCTACACCACTTTTAACGAGACGCTTACTAGAATAGTAATTTGTCTAGTGTTGAAACAATCATTTAGCAATTCTGTCTTTCATTGTTAGACGTTTCTGCTGTCAGCGAACAATCAATCACTTGGTTTGTGGAAACTGAGCCAAGTTTTAATTTCTTTAAACAATACAACGAATAAATGTCGAAGAAGACATTTTGCTTAAGAACAGAACATATATCATCAAAAATGCTTTTACTGTCATTAAAAAAAAGCGCGGTTCTTATAATTTATAATAAGACCGTATTTCAACGGCGTATTCAGATCTTCTTATAGGAGTAATAGACACGGCTAAATTGAACACTTTTCATGGGTTTGATATCACTGTATACATGTAGCTGTATTATATTTTGGTTTGTGCATTTCGCAAACTATTAGAGTTACTGTATAGGACAAACACTTTCATTATACAGGACTGTTACTCTTTTTTTAACGAAAATTACTGGTTTGTTTTATAAAATAAGTTTTACCTCTTGAACACATATTAAGCTCAAATAATTCACTATCTTGTAAAATATCTTTGTATGATACTCGTTCATTGAATGAAAATTTATTTTATTTATTTTATCTTTTCTTAAGAAAACTACAAATGTATTGTGTCATTCAGTTCGTTGACATTCGATTTAACAACTTTACGATAATGAGTGCGGCCGCCAAAAATATTTTTTCTGATGGCACAGATGTTGCGAAGATACCTAAAACCAATCTCGGAACCTGAGATATACGGAGGAATTGAACCTAATTTTTTCTACCATTCCGATGCTTTATGTCTTCGTTTCACTGGTTCAGAAAGTTCATCAATACAAGGTTTACTTTCTTTAGACATCAGGAATACGAGTTTCCGTCTCCTAGTACATGTAGATGCCGCTACAAAATCTCCTAAAATAGTGACATTGAACAGCATCATCAAGGCATGTTTCTAACATTTTCTCTGCAAACAGACGCTGCTAACTTGAAAGAAATGTCAAATCTTTGTATCGAATGCCCAGTCCGGAACCAAGAATCGAGGCTTAGCGGATAGTTTCGTCTGAAACAGGTTGGTACGATGAATAGATTTTGGAAATTATATTCCTTAACACGACCGATAAGTGCACAATCTTCACAATCTTTTAAAATGTCCGATCATAAGTCCGCAAACAATAGGATATACCTCTGATATCCACACATAAGACTCCGTGCACCTGTAAGATGTGATGACCAGATCTGAAGCCGTATCCCACTTGTTGTCGCAAAGAAGCAGGTACGCATCGGACATTTTGCTGTCAGACTTACCAAGTTAAATTGTGTCAATGCCCTTCTCTGCTGCGCAATCCGTCCAAACATTTTGTCTATCAAATTTAGTTACCACGTGCTGTACAAGATCAAGATTTCGGATTCAGAACATTTCAAGAACGCAGAGATAGCTCGTTTGCCCAAAACATTACCATGGATTTCCTAGACACTTGAAACATGATGCTCTGTGACTGTGATGTAACTATCTGTAGTATTTGACGTCCACGTCTCTGTTGCTATCGCCGCGTTCTGGTATTGCTTAAGTATCTCTAGTACACCGATCAGATGTTTTGACGAGTTATCAAAGCTAGCCATTAGGTTTGATTTTTTTTTGTTTTATTCATTTTTTGTTCTTTTTATTCCTGTGCTGTGATGACATCATTGAACGTAGTCATTAATGTCTTGTTGTACCAGAAAATAAAGTCGATTTTAATACATGTATTGTGACAAAAGCTGCCAAGTGAACGGTTCTATAGTCCATAAATATACAGCTTTATAAAGTGTTCTACTTCTTTGAAATCAACACAAGATTACTAACAAATAAGGATCGAACTACGCTATAAATTACTTACTATATTCCGTAACGAATGGATGTGAAATGATAGTAATGCCAAATATGTGTAAAATATGGCCGTTACGAGAAACATGGTAAGTAAACCGACCAATATATCGTAAGTAAATTAAATTGGAAGCACTGAAATAGCGCCTTACAGGAAAGGAGGACAGTTAGCAATCGCGTTGCCTATAAATTATTGTTTAATTGTTGCATATTACAACGTGTGATTCACATGCATGATGTATCTCATTCTAAAATGACAAACTTGATATGCTTTTGTCACAAGCATTCTTAACAACATCAGGCGATTAATGTCCTAAAGCATTAAAAAGATGGTGGTCTATTGTCTAGATCATTCACTACAAATAACTTATTTTGTCTAGGCCGTTTAATATAAAATGATTTCTTTCGATATCTTGTCTTAGAAACTGCGAGTAACTCTGTTTATTCACCACGTTTTTTTTGTAGTTGTGAGATTTAATTAAATTAGTCATTGACAAGTATTACTACAAAAACTTGTTATAATTTCCACGATGATATAAATACTGTATGAATTTGACTTCGCCTATATTTTTTCGCTAGTTCCAGAAAAACATATGTTCGTCGCTGACACCTTGTCACGTGCATATCTTAATGATAATTTAAGATCTGACCCTGGAATGGATGAACATTATGATGCACACAATATTGTATGACCTTAAACATATTTAAATCATTGTGCGGTCATAATTTTAGGACCAGCAGCAAGACTGTCTCTCGGCTTATGTTATTTTATTAATTGTTTCCCATGATATGTCCATGTCTGTGTCAATGTCGTCTTGCGATTTATTTTTAAGCATTTTGTTAACAATTCTCATACTTACCTATTGTTTTTCATTGCTCTTATATGTTGTAATTTAAGGTATTGAGTTGATCACAGTTGTTTTGTTGGTTGAAGATGAATCGTGCATCAAGTGCATAAAGTGATAATAAAAATTAAATATAATGCAGAAATCTTAAAGGGACTTCACAAGGGGTTTCTGACATGACGAGAGTGGATTTTTTCAAGATTTGTGTACCATTTGATTTAGGTTTGGAGCAATAACTTGTGTGAAAATTTTAAGGTCATTAAATAACTTCGTCTTACCAAATTGATTACTAAATTGTGAAAAAATAATCCACAAATGAAAAGTCTCAGAATTGCACAAAAATACGATTTACAGTTTAATTTTGACTAGTATATTTCTATATTGTCTTCTTCAAGCCTTTCTGTTTTAAGTGCCCAAGTTGATGAAGGTAAGAAATCCAGATTGAATGCTTTAATGCAATGCTTTTGCACCTCAGTTGAGTCCCTTTAAGCAACATATCTAGGATTGAATCTAGCAATTGCTTAACTTTTTAGAAACATCGTTCAAGGTACTTAAAGGTATTGGTAAATATCCATTCCCCGATGAATTACTTTAAACGTCGATGTAGTAACTTCTTATTGGAGGAAATATAAATTATATATTTCTACGCCTAATATTTGATCATGTTGTTTTTTATTTCCCCTGGTAAACAAGGAACATTGAACAAGATTTCCCGTGAAACGGCTGATTATCAAATAGAGTCTGAAATGCCAGTATTTGGGACGTATGAATTCAATCTAGCAGCTTATGTAAATGTCTCTAACATAGTTAGCACATAAGACTATTGTAAAATACAATACTTTACCCTCATATGCCCAAGCCTCTTTGTCAAGAATTTTATATCGATCATATACTTCCTTCTTAGAAGAAGTTATATTTGACACTACATTTAACGATTTCTTGCAAAAAACGTGTCACCCATCTGTTTTATTTACAACACATTAACTGATTGTGTATCAATAATTAAACCTCTAAAATGATACATCGTATTTTTTTTCTCATAATCAACACAGGAAAACAACTCAAACTCGTATCCAGTGATACCTCCCAAATTGCGACATATTTTATGAGGATCAAAAGGGAATGTTTAGTGCAATTTAAAAAAATTATTTTAGACGAGTTTTCAATTCTACTGAAAATGTTGGGTCCAGAATTTGTAGGTACATTGTAAATATCTTAAAAATCACCGAGATAGTAAAGTTGATGTTTGCAACTAACGAGTTCAAAACACTATCAAATGTTGATTTATTCCAAATATTTTGCAGTAATTTGTCTTTGATGTTCCTTGGACGTTGTTGGCCATACTCTACAGGTCACGTGGCTGTCATGGAAGTTATTAAATATATGAAGACTGTGGATGGGGACGTGGAACACAGATTTGGGACAGTTAACTTTGGTAATCTAGAGCATGGGATACATATTTGACCCTTTTCCTTCAAGAAATTCGGTGGTGGGTATCACTGTCACCGAGGAAAACTATATCACTTTCATTTTTTATTTGAGTTCATACAAAACTAATAAATTAATCGTATTTATTTAATTTAAATTTAAAATCCATCTTTAGGAATGGTAATTTTCATGTACCATAAAAATGTAACCGTACCCCAAATGCATAGCTCCCCTACATGACGCTAATATTTTCAATTTGAATTGTCAGATTCGTGGTTTACAATAAGAATTTCAGCACAAAATATTTCTTATCAAAAGAACACATGTCCATGTTTGTGATTAAATCTATTGTTATTCAAATAAAAGGTTAGAGGAGGGATCTATCGATTCATTATAAAGGAAGAGAAATATGAATTAAAATTGCATGTCTGATGAAAATTACCTTCTTTGTTTATCAGGGCTAACACAGTTATAGTATACCGAACTCGACCCCATCAATGGCCTTTCTCTTCAGAACGTGCCGTGTGAGAAAATCTCTAGATGCCTTTCTGACCATTTTTTTACATGCAATTTTCCTCAAGTAAAACTTGAGCATTTTACAGTTTTGAGTTCAAACAAACAATAATTGAGTATTAACCTAATTGATTTTCAGGGGAAGGGCTGGTGGGACGGGAAACACTGTCTATGGGGGACGGGGAAAGGGGAATGTGTGTAAAGTTCAAGAATTCGAAGAAAACAAGCTATGTCTTAGTTGTTTGTTTTAATGGCACAAAATTGATAAACAAGATACAATGTGAATTTAAAAGTATATCATAAAACTATTATTTATAAAATAAATAAGTACTTACTTACAATAACCTGAATTATAAACATACATTTCCATACCCACATATATTCAGCAAATAATGAGAATGAAATGCAGAATTATTCAAATACGACAGCATGTCAATGGGTTAAAAATTTGATATTTTATGTAAATGTTGAAATGTTATGTATTTGTGTAAAATTTTAATCTTAAGGAAACAGAGAAAATCTCGATAATTTAGGTACTTGTGAAAATGTTAGCAATTTGAATATTAATTGTTAAAATGTTGATATTTTAGGTAATTATATAAATGTTCATATTTTATTTAATTGTGTAAACGTTTATATTCTAAATAACTATGTAAAATCTTGTATTTTAGGTAACTGTAAATGTTGATATGTTAGGTAAATTTGTTAAATAATTTGATTTTTTTAATGATATACCCCTGATATTATGGTTAATTTGAAAATGTTGATTTTTAAGTACGTGTATGTATATTAATGGTGATATAAAAGGTAAATGCGCGATTAACTTATATAACCATTAACCACCATATTTTCTGAAAACAATAACATGACAATAGCTGGAGTACATTAAGAGGTACATGTGATACAAGAAAAGAACAGAGGCACGGACTGACAAAGGCAAATCTAAATGCCCCACCCCCTAAAGTACATGTAGGGTAAAACAGGGGATCTTGGAATCGGAAGTTCATCCACATATGACGCAGTACAGGCTGTAATTATTTCAATTTAAATGTACATATGAAAGGATTCCTGAAAAAACTTCATACAATAAATATCCCGCGCTTAATAAGTCAATTTAAATTTCTAATGCAGGTAACGTGTTATCAATGTTCTTATTGCTTTCATTATTTTGCTGATTAAAATGTACGTACATTTTGACTCGATATATTCAAAAAGTTTTGGATAGATTTTTCCTAAATTTACTTATGCAAACATTTTGATTTGAAAAATTCAAAAACGTATCAAAGATCTGGAAAGACATTTTCCTTAATTTACTATTAGTTCAGAGGTAATAAATGGCAGATCAAACTAAATTCACACAAGACCTACGTGTATCCAAAAGTGGCTCACATGAAATAGCTACACATGTAGTTCATTAAAACCCAAACACTATGACTTGCAGCTAAAAACGGACACTTTTCGGACTTTCTGCAAGCCCAGAAGTAATGCGTTTGAGGAATACTGAACTATCATTGCATTTAAGCAAATAAATATGTATCTTTAATACAAAGCTTTTGATCCCATTGAAGTATTTACCTCTAAGAGATATACATAAGTTTCAGTTTTCTAAACAAATCATTGAAGTGAATTTTTATAATATTATTTGTAAACTTTGAACACCTAAAAATATTGCAAACCGATTCAAACTGAAGGATTTTTTTTATTTGTGCAAGGCAAGGTCAGACAAAAACGAAGTTTGAAGGAGCAGAGAAACCTTTTCCTAACAATAGACGCCTTATACGATTTTAGCAATCTAACTTTAGCCAATTCTATTGCATAACATTTTTTTGTTATATTTATACATCTTAAGTTTTCTAAGAATTAAATTAAACTTTGCACTTACCGATTACCTTTTTGTTCAACAACTGGAACTATTGTGTTGTGAAGATAATGTCATACATTACATTCTTGGCATTTATAGTTATAACGCATAACCTTTTGCCAGACATTGTTGTCGATATTTTTTCTGACTCTTTCGTTCGGGCTCAAAGGAGTGCATCCATACCTCGTCATGACATTTGCAAGAGACAGTATACAGTAATTTAGTATCTGTTGAAGTAACATATTCTCATAAAACACGCGTGCCTGTAAGCAGATGCGGATAGCAGCTAGCACAGACCTTATACCATTTTCATATAACCTTAAAACTTATAGAATTGTATAAGCCACTTTTAACGAGACGCTTATAAGAATAGTTTTTGTCTAGTGTTGAATCATTTAGCAACTCTTTCTTTCATTGTTAGACGTTTCTGCTGTCAGCGAACAATCAATCACTTGGTCTGTAGAAACTGAGCCAAGTTTTAATTTCTTAAAACAATTCAACGAATCAATGTCGAAGAAGACATTTTGCTTAAGAACAGAACATATATCATCAAAAATGCTTTTACTGTCATTAAAAAAAGCGCGGTTCTTATTATTTATAATAAGACCGTATTTTAACGGCGTATTCAGATCTTCTTATATGAGAATGCTCAAGGAGTAATAGACACGGCTAAATTGAACAATTTTCATGGGTTTGATATCACTGTATACATGTAGCTGTATTATATTTTGGTATGTGCATTTCGCAAACTATTAGAGTTACTGTATAGGACAAACACTTTCATTATACAGGACTGTTACTCTTTTTTTAACGAAAATTACTGGTTTGTTTTACAAAATAAGTTTTACCTGTTGAACACATATTAAGCTCAAATGATTCGCTATCTTGTAAAATATCTTTGTATGATACTCGTTCATTGAATGAAAATTTATTTTATTTATTTTATCTTAACTTTTCTCAAAAAAAACTATTGTGTCATTTAGTTCGTTGACATTCGATTTAACAACTTTTACGATAATGAGTGCGGCCGCCGAAAATATTTTTTCTGATGGCACAGATGTTGCGGAGATACCTAAAACCAATCTCGGAACCTGAGATATACTGGAAAATTGAACCTCATATTTATCTACCGTTCCGAGGCTTTATGTCTTCGTTTACTGATTCAGAAAGTTCATCAATACAAGGTTTACTTTATGTAGACATCAGGAATACGAGTTTCTGTCCCTAGTACATGTAGATGCCTCTACAAAATCTCCTAAAACAGTGACATTGAACAGCATCATTAAGGCATGTTTCTAACATATACGCTGCTCACTTGAAAGAAATGTCAAATCTTTGTATCGAATGCCCAGCCTGGGACCAAGAATCGAGGCTTAGCAGAGATAGTTTTGTCTGAAACAGGTTGGTACGATGAAGAGATTTTGGAAATATTATTCCTTAACACGACCGATAACTGCACAATTTTCACAATCTTTTAAAATGTCCGTTCATAAGTCCACAAACAATAGGATATACCTCTGATATCAAGTGCACCTGTAAGATGTGATGATCAGATCTGAAGCTGTATCCCACACAAAGGAGCAGGTGCGCATCGGACACTCTGCTGCCAGAGTCACCAAGTTAAATTGTGTCAGTGCCCTTCTCTGCTGTACAAACCGGGGTCAAATCTAATCACCACGTTCTGTACAAGATCAAGATTTCGGATTCAGAACATTTCAAGAACGCATAGATAGCTCGTTTGCCCAATACATTACAATGGATTTTCTAATCGCTTGAAAGATATATTTCTATATTGTATTCTTTAAGCCTTTCTGTTTTAAGTGCTCCAACTGATCAGTGTATAAAATCCAGATTGAATGCTTTAATGCAATGCTTTTGAACCTCAGTTGAGTTCCTTTAAGCAACATATCTAGGATTGAATCTAGCAATTCCTTAACTTGTTAGATACATCTTTCAAGGTACTTAAAAGTGTTGGTACATACCTCTTCCCTGATGCTTCACTTTTAACGTCGATGTAGTAACTTCTTATTGGAAGAAAATATAAATTATATATTTCTACGCCTAATATTTGATCATGTTGTTTTTTATTTCCCCTGGTAAACAAGGAACATTGAACAAGATTTCCCGTGAAACGGCTGATTATCAAATAGAGTCTGAAATGCCAGTATTTGGGACGTATGAATTCAATTTGACAGCTTATGTAAATGTCTCTAACATAGTTAGCACATAAGACTACTGTAAAATACCATACTTTACCCTCATAGGCCCAAGCCTTTTTGTCAAGAATTTCATATCGATCATAAACTTCCTTCTTTAGGTAGAAGAAGTTATATTTGACACTACATTTAACGATTTCCTGCAAAAACGTGTCACCCATCTATTTTATTTACAATTCTTAAACTGATTGTGTATCAATAATTAAACCTCTAAATGATACATCGTATTTTTTCTCATAATTCACACAGAAAAACAACTCAAACTCTTAAAAAGTGATACCCAAGGCCAACAATTCACGACACATTCTATGAGGATTAAAAGGGAATGTATAGAGCAATTTTTAAAATAATTATTTTAGAAGATTCTTCAATTCTACTCAATATTTTGGCTAGGTAAATATATTACAAAATCACCGATATAGTAAACTTAGTAAAGCTGTTGTTCTGCAACTAACGAGTTCAAAAACACAATTAGATGTTGCTTTATACCAAATATTTTGCGGTGATTTGTTTTTGATGTTCTTTGGTCGTTGTTGGCCATACTTTACGGGTCACGTGTCTGTAATGGAAGTTAGTAAATATATGGAGACTGGGAATGGGGATGTGGCACGCAGTTTTGAGATACATGTAGTTAACTTAGGTAATCTAGAGCATGGGACACTTATTTGACCTTTTTCCTTCAAGAAATTCGGTGATGGGTACCTCTGTCACCAAAAAACTATATCACTTTCAACTTTTTTTTTCAAGTACATGTTCTTGAGTTCATACAAATCTCATGCATTAAATTCAATTTTTAAATCCATCTTTTGGAATGGTAATTTATATGTACCATAAAAAAGTAACCGTACTCCAAATACATGACGCTAATATTTTCAATTTGAATTGTCAGATTAGAGGTTTACAATAAGAATTTCACCACAAAATATTTTTTATCAAATGTTTGTGATTAAAATTTATTGTTATTCAAATGAAAAGTCAGAGGAGGGATCTATCAATTCATTAAAGGCAGAGAAATATGAATTAAAATTGCATGTGTAATGAAATTTTTTTTTTGTTAATCAAGCGGTAAAACAGTTCTAGTATACTGATCTCGACTGTTATGTGGAAAATAAAAAGACCCGAGACGCCATCGATGGCCTTTCCCTTCAGAACGTGGCCGTGTGAGGTAATCTTTAGATGCCTTTCTGATGCATGCAATTTTCCTCAACTAAAACGGGGGTTTTGTAGTTCTGAGTACAAACGAACAATAACTGAGTATTAACTTGTGTGATTTTCAGGGGAAGGGCTGGTGGGACGGGAAACACTGTCTATGAGGGACGAGGAAAATGGAATGTATGTAAAGTTCAAGAAGAAAACAAGTTATGTCTTAGTTGTTTGTTTTAATGGCACAAAATTGATAAACAAGATACAATGTGAATTTAAAAGTATATCATAAAACTATTATTTATAAAATAAATTAGTACTTATTTACAATAACCTGAATTATAAACATATAGTTTCATACCCACAGATATTCAGCAAATAATAAGAATGAAATGCAGAATTATTCAAACAAAACAGCTTGTCAATGGGTTAAAAAGTTTGATATTTTATGTAAATGTTGACATTTTAGGTAATTGTGTAAAATTTTAATGTTGATATTTAGGTACTTGTGAAAATGTTGATAAATTAGGTACTTGTGAAAATGTTGACAATTAAGATATCAATTGTTTAAATGTGGACATTTAAGGTAATTATATAAATATTGATATTTTATTTAATTGTGTAAAATGTTGATATTTTAGGTAACTGTGTAAATTGTTGATATTTCAGGTAACTGTGTAAAATGTTGATATTTCAGGTAACTGTGTAAATGTTGATATGTTAGGTAGCTGTGTAAAATATTGATATTTTAGGTAACTGTGTAAACTGTTGATATTTTAGGTAACTGTGTAAAATGTTGATATTTCAGGTAACTGTGTAAAATGTTGATATTTTAAGTAACTGTGTAAAATGTTGATATTTTAGGTAAATTTGTTAAATAATTTGATCTTTTTTTCAAGGATATACCTGATATTTTGTTTTAATTTAAAAATGTTGATTTTCAAGTTTGTGTATGCATATGAATAGTGATATAAAAGGTAAATAAGAGATAGACTTATATAACCACCATAATTTCTTAAAATAATTATTAAAAATTCTTCATTAAAATCTTAACAATTTATATATGGTTCTTAAGGGATACTTTCTTTCATTTTCTGATTACATTGTCATATTTAAAGCAGCATGTCTCCAGATTCATGCGAATTTTCATGAAAAATTTGAAAATGTGTTCAAAATTAAATTATTTCCTAGTGAACAAAGAAAATGATTCACACTTTGCTAACTGCACTTTCACTTTCATCTGCACTTTCACTTTCAATCCAAAAAAAAAAAAAAAAAAAAAAAAAAGGAGAATAAAAATATGCCTATGAACCCTTACTAAGTTAGTCACGCAGAAGAAATATGGTGAAAAATACTGCAAAATCGGCCATTCATTGTATGTAACACGTAAATCATTAGTGTAGTTGTAAATATCTTTACTTTTATTAATATCTTAGTCCATTTTTCTTAAGGTTGATTTTCTATAAATGTTTTGGCTCATCTGGAGGCATGCAGCTTTAAGCACTGCAAAAAATAACTCTAAAGTAATATTAGTACCAAACAAAGAATAAATAATGTTTTTCTTTTTTTATACATAAATAATTCAAGACAGGTTTCTACATATTCTGATGATGCATTAGTCATTTTATTTCTCCTTTTAAACCTTAAACTTACATTTGAAAATACAAAAATACAGTTAGCATGATTAACAAAAAAAGGGAAAACCCTATTTGAAAATGACATAAAACCTTTTTCTAATTTTTAAAAGAATTAAATAGTAAAATATATAAATGTTTTAAAATACAAAAAGTTCATAAGTAAAGGTAAAGAAAGTACGAGAATTTGGAAAATTAGTTAGATTACATATAAAACAGATCGCAATAAAATCAATAAATATGGCTGTTAAAGTTAAACACCTTAAAGACAATCACGCCTTACTTATCTAGCTATTGAAAACTGACTTGCCAAATACATTTTTTTTTCAAAATCTTAATGCGAATACTATTTATCTAATTCAAATATTGAAATATCTAAAAAAATCCATTTTTGTTTGGCTTCACTAGAAAGATATGGGCTCAAACTAAAGTTTAAAGGGACTCCACTGAGGTCCATAAGCCTAAAAACATAAAATTTGAAAAAGACCGCTTGGTGCACTAAAAGTAGAAAAACTGTAGAAAACTATCATCAGAAGTAAATTGAAAATCGATACAATTCTTAGCCCTATTTGAGTTAAATTTAGATAATTTTGCACATGAAAATGATTATTCTGGGGAAAAAAAGTGTGTGCAAAAGATCTGAAATTTTTTGCACAAAATCTATTGGTATATCCTGTGTCAAATGGAATAAAAATCTTGAAAGAAATATTGATAGTCCTATCATGTGAGGAAAAAACTCAGCCGAGTCCCTTTAAAACCACGGACTATATACATGTATATAGTTGTTCGCCATTGATATGCTAAAACGTTTAATAATACATATATTTAAAACAACAATATACAAATACAAACCAATTACAAATATAAAATAAAAATATATCACTGGCCATTTGTAAAACAATCATAAGAAAGACTATTGTTTATGATATGCAAAATATTTAAAGTCCCAGAAATAACACATAATTAAACTGCAGTGATGAAAGAAATAAATAAAAATGTTGATTTCAGAAACCTTCCAAGGAACAACCCTTGAAAATAAATGTATTCCGTTTCATTGTGAAACATTTACGTTAAGATTTCTTCTAGCTATATGAAAAAGGAAAAACATTTACTAATGAGTGACAGTAAGAAAAAATATTCATAAAATATAATTTACTTTATTTTAAACCATGCATAATATGTCTTAATATAAAACACGAGTTCAAGCGGTGTCACCACAATGAAAACAATGTTTTGTGGGGATTTTTTTCTAGTAATAGCACTATTATAAAATTAATGTACTGACGCTTTCTGACGAATCAGCTAACGTAAACATTACAAAAATTGTTCAGCTGAAAAAAAAAATGAAAATCTGTTAAAACGCAAATGGTGCTTAAGTCCTGCACAAATGTTACATATATAAATAATAGAACGAATGAAAAGAAATTTTTAAATAAAATGATAAAACGAACTAATTTTCTAATGGCGTCATCTACGTGCCGGGCATTTATTTGGTGCTATGCACGCGTTCTCGTGTAAAACTAGTCCGGATCGGCACTGGCACGCTTGAATGCACGGTTTTAAACATGGTTCTATTTTGTTGTAGTTTTCACACGTTTTAGGGCATGGTGTGGCACACTTTTTGAACTTTGACCCTACTGGGCATTTGCTTTCAGCTAAAAGATACAAAATAGTTAACAAATATTAGGTCAAGTCATTTTAGTTCACAAACATTGCAAACGAAAGGCCCATGGTTATGCGATGATTATAAATCCATTATTATTGTCATTCATAAAATTTAATGAATAATAATGGAATAAAGACAAAAGAAATGCAGTTTTGTAATTTAAAACAAAAAATAATAAGGAACTTTTCTTCAAAGAAACACAGCTCAACGTCTTTAAAAATGTACGAAATGGTAACTTTTGACTACATGCTCGTCAAAAACAACAACAAGAACAACAACAACAAAAACAGAGGAATTAAAAATATATGTCTAGTAAATGAAAGTAAAAAAACACAATAAACACGAAACAAAAACATACCGGCACAAGGAGCAACAGATTCCCAGTTTATATGAATACCATCTTGAGCGCATGCGCGTGCATATGCTCGAAATGCCTCGCACTCGCATCTTTTGTCCGTCGGACATTCACACGTGTCAGTTATACAGGAGCTGTGAAAAAACAATGAAGACACAAAATTATAATGAACGGTACATTAAAAATTATGTTTTCAGATAATAATATTTATATTTTAACGACTTAAAACTGTACGAGGCAAAGAAAGTACACTTTAAATGGACGTAACCATAAGGAAAATCATTAAGCTATTTTCAAAAGAAAATTTAGCTTGTTTCAAGCAATACACACTGCGGTTTAAGAATAAGAAAAATCTCCCTACTTTGTTAAAAGGGTAAGAGTAAGTTTCAGTTAAGATTGTAGAAATTCACAGAATTTAATCTTCACTCGTTTGCTTTTTTTGCATAAGAAAAGGCATTCACGCGACTTCCTAATAGTTTTCTGCACGTGTTATACAATTTGATACCTTCCTTCCCCAATTATTGTTGTTGGAGTTTTATGTTTTATAGGAAAACTATGGAGATGCATGCTTAACTTACCTATAATATGAACGAACATCAACTTGTCTCCTACATCTATGAAAGACAGATCCTAATAGAAAGCTACATTCCTTCTTTGCACGTAGATTTGCTATAGTATTGTTCAAACATTGAGATTCTGGAGGAACTTCCGGTTTAATCACGCATGCGCTACGACTTCCATAACGCCACGTTTCTCCGAATTCCTCACCGGTAAAATATTGGCGGCCATCTTTTCCTGTGAGATCATCGAATCCGAGTCCGTTGAAGTTACCACATAAACCGCAAAGTTTTCGTTTGTATCTACTAGAAACAGATATATCAACAAAACTGTCTCCGTCCCACGTGACTGTCAAATCACTAGACCAATTAAACACTACCATGTCGTTTCTGCGTTCGATAGTAAAACTTGGTATTTCATTATGTTTGTATGGCAACTTGACTCCTTTTCGTTTCACCTTTACCCGTAAATTCTTATGCAAATTGATTTTAATGTTATGTATAAATATCACCACCATTTTCGTCCAAGTAAAGCTGCTACTCGTCCTCGCGTCGTTTCGTACCCGCACGGAAAATGATTTTTCAAAACAGTCTTCAGTTAAAATATATTTACAAGGGCCCTGGAAATTGAACATTCTTCCGTCAAACGTTCTGTAGTGCGGGTCACCATACACTGTACATACCGCTCGAGCTGTAAGAAAATACATTGTAAAATCGTAAAATTATATATTATAAAAAAAAACAAAAAAAACAAAACAAAAAAAAAAACAACAAACAAAAAACAAACAAACAAACTGGCACTTGTTCTACACATATGTGAAAACCCGTTGTAAAAATGATAAGGAACTTACTTAAAACATTCATTTGCACAGAAAGACCCGACACAATATTACTTTAGTCATATTGTTCCATGTTCACCTTTGCTTATCCGACCATGCCTTTTTACACATGCGCGGAACATTCAGTTTAATATAAAGAAAAAGAAATGCCAGCAATAATTGCGTAAAAATGAATTAAATGAGAGATTGTAGCATAACCAAACATTTTACTTTTAGAAGTTCCTTATGAAAAAAAAGTGATTTATTTGATTATAATCAAATTGTAAGTTACTAAATATCACGGGATTTACACTTAGCAGATTCCCCCATCAGGAAATTCTTATATATGCATAAGCCCTCATGTTTCATATATCGTAAATTGCCTTGAGAATTGTCTACCTTGTAAGAACTGTTGAAAAATGAATGTATTTCTTTAATTCTATAAGTTCATTTCTTTAATATTCACGATAAATTGTGTAACGGTTATGTTTTTTATAGCAGTAAATAACAGTCTGAAGGCGTGCGCGCATTAATCGGCTATAAAAAATAACACGGAAGCCGTATTATTCGCATTACAATGCATGCTAATGTGCATGTTGTAGTTTTTCCACCAGTAGATAGCATTATCTAATCAAAGTCGACATTATCTCTGGCGTGAAGAAGTAAAACTCTGCCTACGTTCTGTGTGAATTTCTAAATTTAAAACAAAATGCTCGAGAAAATTCTGATTAAATTCCAATTAAGCGCTTAATTATCTCCACAAAAATACGCATTTTCTCCTCATAATCTAGTTTACCACGGTATTTGCTAGTCCACCGGTCCTGTAGGCGAAGTAGTTCATGTAATTATGAACTTGAGCTATTTTTCTTCAATAATTTTAAATGAATGGCCAATTCTACAATATTTCTGTAATAGATTATTTATCTGAAGGGATAGTTTTGTATCATTTAAGGGTTATTCCCATTTTAAGGGATAGTTTTGTTCAATACATATTTGTCACGAGAGTAATATTTAGAGCTATTCCCACACATTTTAAAATAAACAATGATAAATGTATTAACTTAAGTTTTTTTCCATCATCAGCACAGGTACACAGGTATTCGGTTCAAAAATTGACAAAACAGATTTTTTAGATATATTTGATATCAACAGGTCACTTTGAAAGTATGGCGGTTGAGGTATTCAAATTTCATTATTTACATTTTTAAAAAATTCTACAAAATTCAATATTCTAATGCAAGAATACCAAAGAAAGCCGTATGAATTGGGAAAACACGTGCATGCTGTATTTAACTTTGACCTTGCCCTTTGGTTTTTAATGGCGCTTTGGTGCCTCAGTGCCTTACGAGAGTTGTTTGTTTGAAGTTTACGTCACACCAACGTAGTATAGGTCATATGAAGACGTTCAAGCTTTTCTGGAGGAGGAAGACCTCATATGCCCTTCCGTGTATTATTTCAGGCACGAACGGGCACCTGAGTAGAACCACTGACGTTTCGTAAGCTAGCTGGACCATATGAGAGAAAGTGATCATGAATCGGTTATGCCGAGAGCAGTGTCCGGATACGAACTGTAGTAAGTGAATTATCTTAAGGTAAAAATTAAGATTAAAATCTCTTCTTACATTCTACACATCTAGGACAACACTCCGTGTCATCAAACTGTAGTGTAAACCCCTGTGGACACCAGAGGGCGTTGTTACAATGTTGAGTCTGACAGTGAGTGACGCCATTATCACAATCGCACGTTGTGCACGTGTCAGGCTTCCACTGTTGTTCGTGCTGGAAGTTTAAAATCAAATCACGTGATTTCTATATAAATTTCTTCATTTATAACTTTTACATTCAGTAATTCCATAAATCAGTAGTAATTCAATTTGATAGAATCGAACTGTTAATTACTGTCCATAATATAATATGACTAAGGTTTAATTATGTTTTAAACAATCTTCAAGATCATCTTATTCATTTACATAAAAAAGACTTACACATATTCATGATTAGTTGATTGTTTCTTAGCAAAGTTTAGAATTTCACAAAACTGTTAGTAAAGAAAGGATTTGTAAGGTGTTTTCTCACAACAAGTTTAATCGAAGTTAGTCTCTAATATAATTTTTAAATGAAGTGTGACTAAAAAAAGGATTGGAGCACGACACTAAATACCGTATTCCGGTATATACCGGACAAGGCGCTTGAATGATAAAATGCTTAAATCTTGCCTTTTTACACATGAAAGGTCTAATTCATCTTTTCTGTTATGAGTTAAATCCTTTTAAATGTTCGTTATAAACACAAATAAACAATCATACAATCAGCAAACGTACCATATAAAATATTCCGTTGTACAGACATTGTTTCTTCTCGGGACATTTCATACAACACGAGTTTGGCACGTGCTCTCTCTGTTCTTCGGTACATGAAAGATGTGGACACGTTTCCCTCTCACATACAGACGTGCCTTCCTAAATAACAGTGAAACATGTATCACCAAAATAGCACTTGAATATGAAAGCAAGCTATTTGTAACATGTAGGTATACAACAGACATAAAGGGGGTAAAGTTATCTTTCACACATGAGACATTATTAATCTGTTACACGTGCGTATAAAAGGCACATAAAGAACAAAAAATATTACATATATGTATGAAAAATACGAAAGGGGGTAGGCTATCTGTACAAAAAGGGGGAAAACTATCTTAGACTTACTATAAAAATGTATACACGTATGTATATGAAACGAAATGGGACAAACTATCTGTTACACGTGTTACTAAAAAGACATAAAGGGGACAAACTATCTGTTACACGTGTTTAATAGAGATTTAACGCGGGAAGGTATCTGTTGAATGCGTGTATCAAATAGACATAAAGGGTGAAATGATGAAATCTAACATTGCTTATGGTTGAGTCCTGTTCTGTTCTATGTGCTATACATATTGCTATTTTGATAATTTCTATTCTCGTAGCGGCGGAAGTAATGATTAACGAAATAAAAATATACACAATGACTAAAATATCATATAGAATCAGGTGGATAAATAAAATAAAAAAGGCATACCTTACACGCACATCTCGTGCACTTATCCGGACGGAATTGTCTCCCATTACTATATATTTTCTTCTGGTAGAAACACCTCCCACCTGGTAGATTATAGATTTTTCTTTCACCTGGAAAAAAAGAAATATCCATGATATAAGTATTTAGTCTGTGCTGAGACTGCTTTGTATAAAATGAGTATCAACTACAGAAAAAGAACTAACAAAAACCGAGAGCATAACATTCATAGCCATGTGACAGTGTGTTGTGACAACACAATAACGTGACGGTATACTGTGACCGTATATTGTAACAAAAAGGTGTGACAGTAAGTTTTGACAGTATATTGTGACAGTATATTTTAACAAAAAGGTGTGACAGTATATTGTGGCAGTATATTGTAACAAAAAGGTGTGAAAGTAAGTTTTGACGGTATATTGTGACAGTGTATTTTAACAAAAAGGTGTGACAGTATATTGTGGCAGTATATTGTAACAAAAAGGTGTGAAAGTAAGTTTTGACGGTATATCGTGACAGTATATTGTAACAAAAAAGGTGTGACAGTAAGTTTTGACGGTATATTGTGACAGTATATTTTAACAAAAAGGTGTGACAGTATATTGTGACATTATATTGTAACATAAAAAGGTGTGAAAGTGTGTGTAAGCACACCGTTGCTGACAGACGTGTTACAGTTAAGTGGTGTATTAAAGTGTGACGTGACAATATAGCGTGACAAGTGGTCAGCGATATAAACAAGGTGCCCAAAAGTCGGCGATATAAACAAGGTGGCAAGGTTTAACAGCCCCAAAGTCGGTGATATAAAACAAGGTGGCAATGTTTAACAGTCCCAAAGTCGGCGATAATAAACGAGGTAGCAAGGTTTAACAGCCCCAAAGTCGGCGATATAAACAAGGTGGCAATGTTTAACAGCCCCAAAGTCGCCGATATAAACAAGGTGGCAAGGTTTTACAGCCCCAAAGTTGGCGATATAAACAAAGGTGGCAATGTTTAACAGCCCCAAAGTTGGCGATATAAACAAGGTGGCAATGTTTAACAGCCTCAAAGTCGGCGATATAAAGAAGGTGGCAAGGTTTTACAGCCCCAAAGTCGGCGATATAAACAAGGTGGCAATGTTTAACAGCTCCAAAGTCGGCGATATAAACAAGGTGGCAAGGTTTAACAGCCCCAAAGTCGGCGATATAAACAAGGTGGCAATGTTTAACAGCCTCAAAGTCGGCGATATAAACAAGGTGGCAATGTTTCACAGCTCCAAAGTCGGCGTTATAAACAAGGTGGCAAGGTTTAACAGCCCCAAAGTCGGCGATATAAACAAGGTGGCAAGGTTTAACAGCTCCAAAGTCGGCGATATAAACAAGGTGGCAAGGTTTAACAGCTCCCAAAATCGGCGATATAAACAAGGAGGCAATGTTTAACAGCCCCAAAGTCGGCGATATAAAACAAGGTGGCAATGTTTAACAGCCCCAAAGTCGGCGATAGAAACAAGGTGGCAAGGTTTAACAGTCCCAAAGTCGGCGATATAAACAAGGTGGCAATGTTTAACAGCCTCAAAGTCGGCGATATAAACAAGGTGGCAATGTTTAACAGCTCCAAAGTCGGCGTTATAAACAAGGTGGCAATGTTTAACAGCTCCAAAGTCGGCGATATAAACATGGTGGCAATGTTTAACAGCTCCAAAGTCGGCGATATAAACAAGGTGGCAAGGTTTAACAGCCCCAAAGTCGGCGATATAAACAAGATGGCAAGGTTTAACAGCTCCAAAGTCGGCGATATAAGCAAGGTGGCAAGGTTTAACAGCTCCAAAGTCGGCGATATAAACAAGGAGGCAATGTTTAACAGCCCCAAAGTTGGCGATATAAACAAGGTGGCAATGTTTAACAGCTCCAAAGTCGGCGATATAAACAAGGTGGCAAGTTTTAACAGCCCCAAAGTCGGCGATATAAACAAGGTGGCAAGGTTTTACAGCCCCAAAGTCGGCGATAGAAACAAGGTGGCAATGTTTAACAGCTCCAAAGTCGGCGATATAAACAAGGTGGCAATGTTTAACAGCTCCAAAGTCGGCGATATAAACAAGGTGGCAATGTTTAACAGCTCCAAAGTCGGCGATATAAACAAGGAGGCAATGTTTAACAGCTCCAAAGTCGGCGATATAAACAAGGTGGCAATGTTTCACAGCTCCAAAGTCGGCGATACTAAACATAGAGCAATAAGGACAGTTTTCTTGAGCAGGTTTGCCTTTTTTACATACTCATGCATAATACTTGACTTGTCACAGACCACCAAAGCTTAATTCTGGATGTACATGTAACTGTCATTTACAATTGCATGAGTAACTCGAACAATCTGCCATATCTACAGGTCTCTTGACAATATAAATCGCTAATAATAATGTAACTTTGTCGCCCCTTTGTACTTTGATCTACGAATCTGTCAACCAATTACTGATAATATCTTGTAAATCATTTTGTCAGGCTCTACATGAATTCGCCGAGAAAAACCTAATTTGATTGAGAGAAAAAAATGCGGTAGACGGAAAATATTACGGAATATCAGTTGTGCAAGATTACGTCCAATTGTGTGAGAAATCTCCAGTAATTAGGCTATCGTTACGGAATCTGTGGCAAAACGTTGCATTGTAAAGAAAATATTTTGATTTAATTGTTCCTTATTATCTCTCTCAATAGTTGCAGAAATGATATGAAAAAAATATTACATGTTTTTCGACGCCTATTCGAATGTGAAAAGGCGGATAAAAAAGAAAACAGATCTTTAATAACAAACTTGTTGTCTTCATTACGTGTGTAGAAACAAAAAATACAAACTTTTGATACACAAATTCGCGAAGAATTTCAACAAAATTAAAAGAAAATCAAACTAATATATGGTACAGTGTATATAATTATACTTTAAGAAAATACTTAGATATTCACAAAAACACATATAAGGTGACAATTTAAAATATATGAAAAATTATGCCGGAATGTACAATTTTTACAAACAAAATTTACACCGTTACTAACGTTAAAAAGAGAGATTTCTGTATAATTTGACAGTCATAGGCAATTTCTGAAAAGACCAATATCCTAGTGCCATAGTGGATTTATGAGTCTCTCTATATGTTTTTTCGTAAGAAATATACGAGTTAAACTATATTGGCTCCAAAGAAAGGTACAGAGACCGGAAATAACAGGTGTTGTAATCGCAAGGTATGGTAGACGCATGCAAGAAATGATACAGTAATTTCGTTAATCCACTGTTTATCAAATCCCTCAATTAACAGTTTTACTCATATGAACAGGTTAAATTTTTTAGTACAATTAACACAAATCTTGAGGCCTACATCCTACACATTTTGAAATTCTTGCAATAAAGCCAAATCATTACGTTTTTTTCTCTTATTTTCTTTCCTTTACATTTCTGCAATAGTTAAACATCAGCTCTCTTATGTCCGTATCAAGCTATTGGTGATGAATTTCACTACTTATTTGAATGTTCGTACTTTAATGACATAAGACGTAAATCTCTTCTTCCCAGGTTTTACATTCATCCCAATATTTTTAAACTTGACACATTAATGAATAGTTGTGATAAAAATATTCTACTAAAATTATCTTTATTTTGTAAAAACATTATGTTAAAATTTAGATAACTAATACTTCTCATTCTCCGTTCCCATTTGTTACAATATAAAATACATGTTGTATTGAATTCAGTACTTGAAATGAACAATATGATCTCCTTTTTGTTTATTTAGCTAGTCATAATTGTATTTTTATATTGTGATATTAATGATTTTTGACTGTTATTTTTCTGTTTGTTTGTTTGTTATAACCAGTTGCATATTATATGCCTTGGTTTAATAAAAACTGAAACTGAACATTTCTGCAATAGTTAAAAATCAGCTCTCGGATAAGAGTCTATTGCGAAGCATAAAAGCCGAGGAGATCAGATTGGCATTTCTGTCGATTTATAGAGTTTGCGATTGTCATTGGACACAATGCTAAAAAGTGTTGCCCGTACTTGATATGAGTTCCGTACTTTTACATAACCGGGAATTTTGGACCGTACTGTATGGAATAAAACTATGAAACCGTCATATTGATTAGAAATTATACCGATCAATAAGAGATTTATTTCTAATTACTCATTTCACTCTGTGAGAGTTGTGGCACGCACACATACGAACTGATATGCGTTATCCGTACAAGACTTAAATAACTATTTTGATTTTTTTTTCTCCCACTCAAATTTGTAATCAAGGATGAGACCTTTATCAAGACAGTATCGCCAAATCTACGATAAAAAGTAATTCAAATGTACGTCACAACAAGTGGAAAACAAATCTGACAATATCTAAAAATATCTTAAATGTAGATATGTCCTTTTCATTAGAACATATCCGATTATCATGTAACATGTATATAGGGAATGTGAAATGTCCGCGGAACTCGGATTCGAGTCCTTTCTTTCTGGGTCAATACTCTGTCAGTCTGTCAGCGGACGGATGAATCTTGTTTTCTCAATTTGTAGGTATCAAGTTCATTGTTACAGTATCATACGCCTGTGCATCACTCTTGCAAGAGGAGAGGACGGAAACCCTCTCCTCGTTGTCGAGTGGTTCAGGTCGTTTTTTCAAGTGATGTGTTTTACCACTAGGAGTTCGAATCCTGTCAGGGACTTCAGAATTATTCATGTCACGAAGCTTGAAACTAATTCAATACAAACTAGAATACGAGATCTACCAGTAAAACCCCAAAAGTTACTAAACAACCTTTACAAAGTCCGTGTGGCTTAAAACCAGTGCAAAGAAATTTTCATTACAGAGGTAAACTTTTGAAACATGAAATACTTCACCTTAATACATTTGTACATTTTAAGACTAAATAATTCTGGTTTAACATAAGTTACCTCGACATCTTGGACAGCAATCGCCAGTCACATTATAAATGTTTTCTGTAGGACAGTTTAACACTGGACAAGTCGCTTTCACGCAAGACACACTACCTTCCTGAAGAGATGAACAAAAATAATCAAAGGGACATAAATTAATCTAATTCAGTTAGGTTGGTTTACAACTGTTACCTCCCTTGAGTTAAGCTTCGCAATTGCGTCCGTTTTATGAACCATACCAGTAGCGATGTCATATGTAAAAACATGCTTGTGACCAGATACAGGTTGGAACCCATGATCCCTGGGTTGACGCGCTGACGCACGTACCGCTAGGGTCTCCGCTCTCTTCCTTTCTTTTGATATCTTTTCAAGAAAGACGATATGACTCTTTTTCATAATGTATGAAATAAGCAATATAAATCTAATATGGCTGATAGTATAGCATGAGAAACTATCGCGAAGGGTGGTTCCATGGTAATAGAGCACATAACTCCTTAAATGGAGGTCGTGGTTTCGATTCCAAACAGGCCAAATGCTTCCTTATAAGCAAATAAACAAACAATGAACACGAATAAATGTATGTAAAATTGTTTGAACTGAAATATAAAAAAAAAAGTAACTAAACTGACCTGACATGAGCAATGGACACACGGATCTGTTGATAAATTGAACTTATCTCCATTTGAAAATTTTCTGCCGTCAAAATAACATCCTGAAGTAGACACAAAACACGTGAAAAACGTGCAAAATATCACTGTGTAAATTCTAGTACAATCCATTTCATAAACATTTTTATTCAATCAACCAGATTGACATCAAGAAATCACCAAGGGCACGGATTAAATAGTTGACCACTTTTAACTGTTTTACAAACAATTCTTCTATGGGACATAAACAGGTTAATATGTCTTATAATTACCAAAATTACAATATGTCACACAGGTTATAGTAGACTCTACACCGTTAACCTAGTTCGTGACAAATGCACAAATCATTAAAAAATCCGGTCTCAAAACCTATTCTGAGGAAAGCGGTGACAATGAGCGGTGACTTTACAGTTCGTTTGTCTCCGTGTTGATAACGTGTTCTTAGAATTCACATTTCAATAATCACATTTACAAGCCATTTATTTCATTTTGTTTAAGAACTGTCCTACGGGACAGTCAATCCAATCATAAAATCATTTGCATTCTGATTGTTTTTGTTATATTTGGCAATTGTGCATGTTTTTTTTTTAAGTCATTCAAACGTAAATTGTATAAAAAAACAGTTAACATTGTTCAATACTATTCAAACTAGAAAACATGTACAACCAATCATTTTTATTGTTCTTTCTTACCTAAAATCATCTTT
Source organism: Ruditapes philippinarum (assembly GCF_026571515.1). Taxonomy (NCBI): domain Eukaryota; kingdom Metazoa; phylum Mollusca; class Bivalvia; order Venerida; family Veneridae; genus Ruditapes; species Ruditapes philippinarum. The sequence continues at coordinate 115,346 of NW_026863825.1, read as the reverse complement.
TTTGAAAGCCAAGTACTATATATGTGTGTGTGTTTTTGTTACTTCTATCTAACTGATAGTCATTCTTGTAAAATATGTTATTGTAACTTATTGCATCAGGGAAGACCCGTTGCTAATGTTTAGAGCACTTGTGGGTAAACCCTTTTTCCAAACATATTTTACCATTATTACAATTAAACCATTGAATTGTAACTGTCTTTACATGTATTTATATGTTTCTTCTTTGGCAATAAAATATGTTTAAATCAATCCTATCGTATATAAAAAATCCCAGCTAGATGTCACCACACTGCATGTTCGGGCATATCCCCTGTTCTGTGACGCCAAAAAGCAAAACCACTGCCTTTGCCCGGCAGCGTAGGAAAAGCTGGGCGTTAACAGCTTGGCTGGCTCTTACACCTCACTACGCCTAAACTTCCATGCAGTTGGAGTAGGGGTTACATATGAATTAGGTATTATCATCCTTACTGTATCAAACTCATTACTTCAAGGAGACGGGTTTCCATGACAACGAACCATCGTTGGTTATTAGCCTGTCATCACTCATTACTATTAGGCCCATTTTTCCTAATTTTGATTCAATTGCTTGGTGTGACGACACGACACACTGACACATTACAGGTCAAATCGCGCATATCTAATGCAAGGAGCAACCTGGCGTAATATGGTACATGTGCAGTACTACTCGGGCACAAACTCGGAACTGAAAGATCTTTCCTCTTCTAGTAAAGTTCAAAACAAACCAAAAAAATTCAGATGTAGTAATAACGTTTGAATATTATCATTTTATTTCACTTTGAGACCTCCTGAAAATTGCAAACTATGTTTGCAAATGAAATGAATTTGAAATAAAGTAAACTTTGTGTGAATAGTAAAGTGTTTCAGCACAAATAATGCAATTATTTGACTACAACAAGCTTTTGAGCATTAGCTTTCAGCCATTGACAATCTCAGTCAATGTAATGATAAAAATCGAGCATCTATAAACACAATCCTAACAAAGTGTCTTTTATACCTAGTGATAATGTTGCTCTATACCGATACACGAGTCTATTTTACTAAACAAATACAGACATAAAACCCCGCCCTGAAGTACCCCTTCACTTCTGAAGAACCCTTGAAATTTCTGTTGACATAATTAACAATGAATTTCAAAGAGGCTTATATGAGTGTTTGGGGGTATATTTCAATTGGAATCAACCGTGATATGTTTTTATACAACGTGGTATTTAATTTGAATGAGACGTAAGATAATTTATCTTAGTACGAATTTTATTGTATTACATTACATTCCGTTTACATTCCGTTCTTTGAGAATTCCTATAGTTGATTTTCCTTATTTTGAAAATAGCATTTCATTAAGCGAAGTGTTTTAATAACTTTTCACTTGTTCACATATAAAATATATTGGTAGAACATGTCTTTCTTGCGTGTTGGACTAGCAGAACCAGCGCTTGCGCACTAAAAAGTCTTCCCGTTTGATTCTTAAAAAAGGGCCATTGCGGTTTAAATATTCTTGACAGGATATATGAACGTATATAAACGGTTGTTTGCATATAATATAACCCGAGCATGTTTATATATGGGCATATAATTTGCAACAATTCTTCAAAACTAATAAAATAAATATCCCTGCTAAAAGTCTAAACATTAAATCTGACGAGTTGTAGTGAAGTTTTGTCTACTTTAATCACGATGAGAAATTATGTTTGATACGACATTCAACATTTATTATGTACAGTTGATAAAGTTAAATATATAAGCTCTTGAAAGAAAATAAACAACCAGGACGGGTATGATGACCTAATCACCCAGTTTTGACCCAGAAGTAAACGTATTTAACATGATAATTGTTTATCTAAAGCATCATCAAATGACCCAAGACACTTCACTATAAGTGCAAATCGTCTCGGAATGTTTGAGTACATCTCCATGAACGATAGACAGACATATTTAATCTGATTAAAAAAAGTAAACCAAGCTTAAATATAGAGTCACGTGTTTTTTCAAATTGTTCCGAATACCTCTTTGCAAGGAAATGGATATTATTTAAAAGAACTAAAGCAGTTCGATTGACATGGTTACTCAATAGCAAAGAGGTTACTATAGGCTGATTTCGGAGACTTGAATGCTCCGAACATGTTTCCATTTTAAGTCAGTGTTATGGAAAGTTTGCTGTTCTGCAAAGGCAATTATTCTTTTCTGAGATACATGAATGGCTGTTTAAAACAGAGCCTATCTAAGATGGCAAAAGCTAAAAACTTACTTTTGACAATGTGACCTACAGAGATATTTGATATCAAATATACTATATTGTAGATGAATGTTTAAATTGCTTCCAGTTTTCTCTCAATAAACATAACTGACGTTTAGCCGTTTGAAATCCTCTTTAATTATGTGCTCAATAAATAGAAAAATCGTTTGTAATGCATTATAAATCGATGTTGTCAGTTAATTTACAAAATGTTCATTTTATGTCTCTCACGGCCATGTCGTGGATTGAGGTATAGACACTGTTAATTATTTACTCATTAAACATTTTATTAAGTATTTTTGCATTATTTTATTATTATGTATATTTCTATACAAAATGCGCATGTTCTTTCGATTGTGTCATTACGGAACAGCAAAATATACAAAGCACCGACTCCTGGGTGCTGGCCCACATACTCCCGGAGAATATTAAAAAACTGTGAGTATGCGCGTTCCGAAAGAGAAAAAAATTAAAAATATATTTTGAAACTAAATGTGTATAACTGTAACTTTCAATTAGAGCTGTGCACGTAGAATAATAAACATCATGCTCCCATAATACATTTCGACACTGTACCGGAAGTTCACACAGACAGTACATGTGATGACAGCGTTTGATAAAACAAGAAAATATGCACGTGCTTTTATCAACGTCTCCTTCCCCTGTTTCTAAAGTCTATGTCCTGAGATTTCAGACATCAAAGTGTTTGAAGATTAAAATCTCGGCGGTGTTCTTTTTTCTTAAATTACAGATTTCACTTTTATGTGAATGGATTTTAATAATTCACTTCAATTGTAAAAGGTGCACTTGTCAAAGCTAGATTGAAATAATGTTTTGAACTTATGTTCGTATTTATATTGCGTTCGTAATTTATATTTTGCTGTCTTAAATGCAGTAGATAATCTAAAAGCCCATTATGCTCCAGAAATAACATTATTTTTATTTCTCAAAAGTTTTTATTTTTATTTTGTGTGACCTGTTTTATTTTCAAAAAAGTTTCCCATGGCCATTTACCTGGCCCATTTTTGTTTCTGTTGCTGTTTTTGGTAATAAATAAATTTATAGTGATTTTTATAGTTTTTTTACGATTTCTGTCTTTAACCTGAAATCAATTCTAAATACGACATTTGTATGAGTAAAGGGACGTGATAATAAAAATATATACCAACCTTTACATGACGGGCAGCACTGTCCGGGTACGGGAACTGGGTCATAGCACGGTGTATAGCATTGAGTTTTGAATTTTGTTACCACGGAGGCCTGGAAAATAATATTTAAATATTTGAGTTATTTTATTATTATTATTATTATTATTATTATTATTATTATTATTATTATTATTATTATTATTATTATTATTATTATTATATCGGATATTATTCATTATGTCGACAGACTGGTTATAGATGTATATCCTAAACATGTGTTTTAATAAAACAACACTTTTTCTCAGGTGTGTGAATTTGGCGACCTAACGGCCCAATGGCCTAGCGTCGTTAATTTGCTGGCCTATCGACCCAACGGCCTAGCAGCGTGAAGTTGGCAAGCTATCGTCCAAGGATCCTAAGCATTTAAAATCCTTGAAATTTTGTGTAATAAATAGAAACGACTCTTAATGAAGTTTTTAACACATATCTTGTCATTTAAAACATATATAAGAAGAAAAATATCAGGAATGTGTATTCAGGGACATGCAATGAAGTCTGCAGCAGCCGAAACTGAATCTTATCACTGTATAATAAATATATCCCCTGATACTATGAAATATCTGCAAAACTTAACATAATTGACTGATATTCGTGTATATGGCCAATTTTAGTTGTTAAGATTGATATACTATTATTATGATTACAAACTTTTGAAAGTCAGACTGACAGATATTGTACGGTGGTCAGTGTAAATTTTGTATCCTAAAGAAATTGACATATTCAATGTGCGCCACCTGTCCAATTTTAAATCATTTTCAATTTTTCGGATGAATTATTTTCGGATAGTGTCACTATGACACATCCCGTCATAGAATAAACATGTCCAATACAATATTAAATTCTCACGACCAAGAAAATCGCTCAAATATTTGAAAAACCAGAAAACAAATTTTGACATAATGAAGAAAGATGCGCAGATGGGACTTCATAGATTGATAGATTTTTTGGCAGATTACGAGTGAAAAAGAACATTAATATTTTCAAAAGGTAACGCTATAGTATAATTGTACCTTTACCACGGACTGTCAAGGTAAATTGTCGGATCCTCGGATTTCTTGAGACAATTAAAATATTTTGATCTTATCTATTTGAAAATGAAAATATAGGCTTCCCATGTGCATTGTCAATGAATTTGTTTCGATCTTAGATCTAGATTTGATAAGGATAAGTGGGGGTATGGCCCGTGCATGGAAAATATCAGCTTTCGGCGGGTAATTAAAATAGACAGTTTAAAAATCTGTAAGTGATTACTAGAACAGTGGTATAAACACATTGTTCGGCTCTTTTTAAGGGGAACAAGTCATTTGTCCTGTGTGATGTATAGGTCGATGTCATTTGAGCATTTAAAAATAACTTATGGTCGAAAATGTCCAAATTTGAGACAGCTTTGAGTCAAGAAACGCTAAACAGTTTATTTGACTTTTTCTTTTGTAATATACTAGCGGGAAAAGTTTGCCCCTTGATTTGACGAATGCATATATTTAGCGGAGAAAAACAACAACAACAACAATAATAATAATAATAATAATAATAATAATAATAATAATAATAATAATAATAATAATAATAATAGTAAACACTTTGTTTCATGAAGGTAACCTATTAAGAAATGCATGTCTTATTTACAATATGGCCTTCAATTAAACCAGATAAAGAAATCCACAAATATGTACACATAAAGCCGATCATATGAGCTCGCCTTAAATCCAAAAATGACCACAAACCGAAGTTTAATACTTGAAAGAAATAAAAGGTTAGAAATATCAGGTTTTCGGTCTTACCCTGCACGTGTACTGGGTGCACGAGTCGTTCACATCTGTCCAACTTGTGCTACTGTTGTACGATTTTCCCTCGTAATCACATCCTGCAAACAAATTGGAAAACTAGAATGTTGTGAATCATCTCAAATAATTAACATTAAGATTAATACATGTATATGCATATAAATGTATAGAATATATGTACAGTATATTGTTCTTTTCTCCTGTGATATGATAAAGAATTCTAAAAAGAATTAGACAAATTTTGTTAAAATATATAAAAATATAAACATCCTGTTTAACATGAAGAGACAAAACTTCCGTGTTTTGAATTTGCATTTTAATGAGTGGCGAAGCATTAATTTCATTACTTGTGTTTCTAAATATAATTCACGAAATTTATGAAATAAAATTAAATTTCTGCCATTTTCGAGAAGAGAGAATTGTCATAAATATATGGATTTCTTACTTCTTTTTTCTTTTATTTATTTATTTATTTATTTATTTATTTATTTATTTATTTATTTATTTATTTATTTATTTATTTATTTATTTATTTATTTATTTATTTTCACTTCAATAACAAATAATCATTCAGTCCCAAATCGACTTTATAATAGCTTCTATGATGTAAAGTCAAATATGTATACATTGTAGTCTAATAATAATAATAATAATAATAATAATAAAGACTAAAATTTGATTTATTAAAAAAGACAATGTGACAACTTATTTTTTTGGACAAGAAAAAAATCAAAATCTTTAAATAAAGCGATTAAAAAGTACATCAGATTTTTACAGAACAAAATGTGTAAAAAATGACATATACGTTTCACAAATGTTGTCATTTTTGACAAGCAATTCGCAATTTTATTAACTTGACATTTAGTGTTTTACATTTAAAAAAAATAGCTGTAACTTTATTTTGACGAATACCGCTGAAGTTATATTTGATAAAAATGTTCTTATTAGAAAAATTGTGTTAAAATATAATTTCAGACATTTTTTGTCTTCCATTAACTGTCGTACCTTTACATACTTCGCAGCATTTTCGCTCCTCGCGAAAACTGTCAAACAATATCACATGACATCCCTCCGTACTCGGACATTGTGTCTGCGTGCATTTAATAATTTTATTCTGAAAAAGAAAATGGTAGCATAATATTTTTTTTTTAAATCTAAATATGAAATATTTTTGTCAAGATGTGCAATAAAGTGACGGCACTGTCCCCAAGGTTTGTTTCTTTTTGGTGTCCAAGCATAGCATATGTCTCTGTAAATATGTCTCTAAACATATGTCTCTGTTGTTTTGCTTTGCGCGATATATATGAAAATAATATATATAAATAAAATCTTATATAATGAGATTATTTATCAATGTCACACGTAACAGTATATTTATTAATTAAAATATCTTCTGTCATGTTGTTTTATTTATGTGTCCGACATAAAAAATAAAAGTACTGTACATGTCGTTTGTTGTTGTTTTGTTGCTGTTGTTGTTGTTCAAACAGTTTGGCACCAGAGATTGTATACTAGTACATGTCTAATATTGTATGGCACTATATCATAAGGGGCAATTTTCTGAAAATGTTTTTTTTTTAAATCTTTTTGTTTAGAATTCCCTCCCGCTACCTACCCAAAAAGATCACAGCTATCCGACTGTTTTTACTAAACATGGAAGCAAAGAGAGTCAATGAGAATCATGTCTTTATATTTATCTCATTTTTTGAATTTTAGGTATAATGTTGAATAAAACTTATGTTAAAATATATGGTTCTAAACTTAAAACAGATGCTTAGAATTCACATTTAGATTTAATTTAGATATAAACATTTTTTTGGATAAAAAATAATATTTCAATATTTCCTATCCAAACATAACATGGGTCGCGGGAGGGGAAACAAAGATATTTTTAAGGATGGCCTAATTGTTCTCCTTAATTTGGAACGGACATTTTCCAAAGATGCGTTTACTCATTACACCTTTTGTCACAGTTAAAACAGAGAACAAATCTTCAATTGGGGTAAGATATATTTCTGAACCGTCTTTTTTAATATGTGTTGATTAATAAAGCATGGTTCAAAACATTCATAAAAGTTAATAAAATACAAATATTTCAATTTTGTTAAAAAAAATCATCTGATTTTGCTCAAACTGCATTGCACACTTTTCATTTATCATTTTCATTCATATTAAAGGTAAATTCTTCATCGGTCTTCTTTACAAATCACGCACGTCCCCCCTTTGTCAAAACAAAATCTCGTTTGATTAAACGGTTTTAAAGTATTATTGCGCGTTTAAAAGTGTCATCAAATATATTATTTATTACAATACGGGTGTTTTACGCTGATAGACACATTCTTATATTTTTAAAGATTGCTACCAAAGATATTTTCATTATGGCGGAATATAATTGCTCGTCAATTTACCCCTGGGGTGAAAATATTCTTTTGTAGATGATAGAAAGCTATTTAACGAAATAGAGGAAAAGATAATTATAATTTTGAATCCTATATAACTTGAATCAGTTTTAGGGTAATTACTATATACTATATTAAACGTCCAAATAGAGTCCTCGTCATGCATTCATTTTCCTATTCAATAACATATTCATTTTCTTTTTTGTTGGAGAAAATATAAAGCCCTAAAATAGGTAACTAGTCTTTTTATTTTCGGATAGACCTCCCAGGAACTACCTTAACCGCAGGAATGGTAATTTCGGTAGGAACTTTGGACCCCCTTTTCTGTCTGTGATGAAGTTTTAATCACCCACTAAGCGGACTAGATGGATTCCTATATCAATATACGCTTTCATATATACATGGATAGTGTAGAGTTTACTAACTACTCTTCCATCAGAACAAAACAGAACAGAAAAGACCTTTTATTAGACTTATATGTTTAAGTATATCACATGAATGATAAATACGTAACATAAAATTATCTATGTCATAAGACACATTTGAAAGGTTCAGTCATATACTTAAAAAAATTCACATTGACAAATTTGTGAGTTCAAAAATATCTATTTCATTTTACCCTCTTTTTCTTTTATTACACTTTAAATTCTGTAGTAGCCTTTTTTATATAAAGTTAAGTCTCAAAGTTTGTTCGAAGTCTAACAGTTATCTTTTTTTTCAAGTTCTTCTATCTAAAATACCTTGAAAGTATCATACAAATTCAAAACCTACAAACTCAAACTAAGAGGACCACTATTTAGTTAAAATGATATTTTTCTGCGAAAGAAAACGATGTCTACTGTAATCCGCAGACAAAAATTAACAAATAACCGATTGTTTCTTCTCCAACAACAACATCATCATCAATATCGCTCACTAATAAAATGTGTCTAAATGTGAAAAGGGTATACTTGCACATTTTCCTAGATTGCTATGAATGTTTACAAATTTTAGTAATGTAAAATGAAGATGATAAATAAATATAAATATATATTGATATATCAAATATAGGTACTCACCATACATATGCACGTGATGCACGGGTTTTCTGAGATGCCTCGTACTTCAACAATTTCTCCTTCATTTTTACATGATGCGAAACTTCCTGTAAAATATACAAAAATCAACATTGTTTATAACTTTATTGCATTACATATTTAAACATTTAAAAATAAAATGCCCACTATTATGCACGTGCTTTACTGGTATCAACTTAGTCGGTGCTGGTCGGGGGGGGGGGGGCGTTATTGATGTTACGTCATGAACAGACTCAATCAAACCAAGTCTGCAATTTTCACTCTTAAACTTTGTTTCCGTTGCTTTCGAGGGATCCTCCTTTCCGAGGTATTTTTAAGAATAATATCTCTTATTCTTAAAAGTCTAAAAACTCCTTTCCTGATTCTTTTGAAGAACACAATCTCTTATTCTTAAAAGTCTAAAGCCTAAATTTTATTAAATATAATTTAAAACTTAGAATTTTCATTCACTCTAATTAAGAAATGATTTGAAAACAAGACCGATTATGAGTTTGAAACATGATCTGTTCCCTGAATGAATAATTTTTAGAAAAAAATGTTGGCATTAAGAGTACAAAGTCAATTGTTCATTTTTTTCATTCAATACATAATGTTATAATTTTGCCTTTGTGACCCCAATAATTTGTATGTCAAATCAATAACATTTGCGGTTAAAACTTGTTATACCAAAATGACACTATTGTAATGTGCTTATTTTACATTATTTACACGGTTTCCTCGTCGCTTCCGTATTTATTATTTTCACAAGCCAGACAATGTTGCGGTTACAACGGGTCACGGCCTGGGAGTCAGTAATATGAAAAGTAGGCCGGCAGCGGTTGACCAGGTGGCGGAGTAATACATGAACGTATTGGTTATCACGATTTTAGTGTAAGACAACATTTTATATATACATACAACATCTTGACCTGTCTGTAACACAGGTCAGTGGCCAACATGCATTTCATAGCATATACACACCATAATCGCAAAGACCTAAAATTCCATGTAAATATAGCGCTTTGAAAGGGGAGAGATAAAAGCACATCAGCTTTATTTACATTTAAGAAAACATAGATTGTCACTCTGCGGCGATTTTGGAGTTAATTTATGTCATTTTTTTTCAAATTTTAAGAAACGTAATCGCAAACTGCCTCGTCTGATTTACTGAAATTTCCACAGCAAAATGTTTCGGTATTATGTAGTCTGTAAATTCTTTTCCTAAATATGTTCAAGAAAAATAACAACTTCAACAGAAATATTTACAGCTGTTTTCAAATAAATGTATTTTCATCCAATATAACAAAATATCGGAATGAAAAACTTTTTCTTAGACAATTCCATAGAGTAATGTACACGGATTATGGAAAATTAACAGCCTTTTATTTTAATGTTTTATGCATCTCGCTGTGTGGTAGGCCTATTTGATTGGGCTCATTTACAAATCAAAACATAGTTTACCCATTATTGAAACATTAACAAGTTTGCTGATAATTTTCGCATATATTTTTCATACATTTTTGCCAGTTCCTATAAACGAAATGTCTGTTGGAATTCATCCGAAGTTACGAACAGACGGGCGCGTATTTTATCACGTTAGCAACATATTAATAATATAAATACAGTGTTTTTTGACATGTCAGTAATTAGTATGTGTCAAAAATGCTAATTATTAATCATTACCAAGCTTTTTTTCACGCATTCTTCACAGCCCCGTATATCTTCTCAATGAGTTGCCGAAATATCTTCATTTTTAACATTTTTTTCACGTTTATACTTTTTGTTCGTTGTTTAGGAAACAGATATCAATTTTGAGTGTATTGTTGCAGAATAATGCACGGTTCGAGTTCAAATGGGCAGAAATATATAATAACGAAGGCCGATAGACCTAACTGATTAATTTAAAACTAAGCATTTGAACGATACCGTGCATTATTATACTATAATGCATGAAAAATTAATATCATAAATAAAATCTGAAAATACTCGAATTGTCGCGGTAACACTTAAACTATGTTTTCTGTCATTAAAAAGATTGTAAGTGAACAATTAAATGAGCAAAAAATAACCAAAAAGTAAACAAAGAACATACTTTATAACAAAACTGATGAAAATAAATATATACACAAAGATAAAAAAGACTACGACGAGATTGCATCTCAATTTATTTGGTCTGAGGTCTTTGACATGGTGGAACTTGAAATATCTTTTCGATATGTGTATCATATCATAATTGTCTGAACTAAATTACTTACTGTGTAATTTTTTGAATGATTCGATCTCTTAATTTCTCCAGAATAATCATTGTTATTTTGCAAAAATGACCCAAAGTCTGAGATTGTTTAAAATCGTTTAACTCAAATCAGTCAATACATATTTCCTTTTGATATTTTGTATGATTTTCATGTGCTCAAATTTGACATTGCATACGACGAAAAAACAACAACCCTTCTATTCCGTTCTGTTTGATCTATATATGTAAGGATTTCAAAACATATTTTTTAGACTTCTTGGTCGTCAGTTTAGCTCCTTTAAATTGTGCATTACTTTCATATTCTTCGATATATAGGAATAATATCTCTGGGATAACAAAAACAAGAAGCAAATATAATAAAACTGCGTATAGGTTTTCGTCCCATAGTCAAGGTCGCTATTTATTTTTATTCAGATCAGATGATAATTTTTATCACTGACACATCTGAAAACTCATAAAATTCACATCACTTTTTTTAGTAGAATGTTAAGTGATACTTCGTGTATCCGAATACTTGTTACACCGGTAATTACCTTTCAAGAAGACAGCGGAGGTCTTTTATTAGATGACCACCTCTTTTATTGGATGACCACCTGTTTTTTGCTAATGTGTTAAAATACTCGGATCATGACCTTGCCGGTCATTTTGTTAACTTTCGGCTACTTTCGACTCATTGTGCGTTATCTGATGGTGTTTTCGGTAGTCTATAATTTTGTGATTATGGACACATAAATGACCATTGCCCACTGTGTCCGGACAATAAACTGACCACGAGGTCCGTCAGCTGCCTGCAGATGACCATTAACTGGCCAGTTGTCGCATGCAGCCACAGTTGCTACCTGCTTTATAACTTAACAACAAACAGAATAAACACTTGCAAATGAGCGGCAATTGAGTTTTCTTATCTGTCTATTGGGTCTTTAAAAGTTCGTTAAGGATAATCAAAAACACGTTAAAAAAAGATACAGCCGCTTTCAAAATCATGTCTCTCTATATCTACAAGAACCATCTAAATTATCTTACTGTCAGAACCAAACAATGACATTTTATACATGTTTAATATACAGCTTAATCAATAGAGATGAAAACAACGAATTTCCATCTCATCAATTTAATTATAATACAGTCCTTTTGTTATTCTAATATTAGTGTATTAAACGTGGCTGTAAAAAATCCATAAAGAGTTTTGTTTCCACCGGCAAGATTACACTTTTTATTTTAAGTGAATAAATTGTTAAAGAACAACACAAAGATCGGTTTTACAATTATAGGTTACATTTTGAAATAATGGTTTCTCATTTTCTTGAAATCTTGATTTTTTTTTCTTATCATTTTTTTTTACAATTTTTTAATGAAATTATGCCAATGTTACTTAAAGGAAATGCTTGTTTGCTTGTTTACATGTTGATGACCGTTCAGTACCGTTACAATTTCATCATGAATTAAAGACATTCTAAGTTAAGAAAAGATAACTTTAAATTTTTTAAACATCTTTTGAATCATATTTATCAAAACAACACAAAGGGTTAAAGAGTCTTACGTATGGAACTGATATTTTTGACATTTATTATCTTGCACCGACTTTTTCTTATTTTAAAAATACTTCTTCATAGACTGCCATTCCGATATCCGGTATCCGGGACGATTTCATTTTTTGCCGTTTTTGGCCGTTCCCTAAGTTTTCAATTTTCACACATTGATTCAAAGAAAAATGTTGATAAAAAATGAGGCATTCGTTTACTAGATTTCTTTTCTCTTGAACTTGCGGGGTCAGCAGTTTTTAAATTGTTGCATTTTGTTTTTCTTCTTCAATCGATTCATTTTTCAAGACGTTATAAAACGATATAAAGTGAGGATTTCCACATGAAATACGTAACAAATTATCAATTTTCACATCTTCGTGTCTCCCATTTTTTTCTTAAAGATGAGCGATGTATCTATGCATAAAGTGTGTCTAAGCCACGATTTAAAGTGATACAGGGCATTAATTATGAGATATTACATATATTTCTGCCAGATGCGACGTGTTTATTTCCCCATTTATGTCACTGTTGATGTTTATCATTGGTTTGGATTTTGATTTCTCCTTGAGATTCGTAGTAATGAAATTTATATTGCATCTTTGTGCATAGCAAAATAGAGAAAATAAAACGAATGTTTTTGGATTAAACCCATTTTGCACTCTGTAAAAATACCGTCACCTCGACAAGGTGGGGATCAATCTTTCTGGGTGGGAATGACTTAAGTCAGGGGTTCATACACAATTTAGCATATTTTGAAAACTCCGGCATGCTTTAAGTCTAAACGACATTATGTAATGTGAAATTTATATGGAATGAACCCGTTCCCCAGAAAGAGGCTGGTTATATTAAAGGGAAAAGTAAGTGATATTTGTGATGTAAAACATAATTTATTCTGAAACTACGGGGCTAGTGATGTTAAAACAAGTGTTGGCTGTAATTATGTGTCTCGATGCAAAGGGCCACGCATCTACCTCAGTGTTAGGGGCTGGTGATATTAAAAAACAAACCTGAAGACTCTAACACTTGTCTAAGATCAAATCACTAGTCTACCAACATCATATTCTTTTTAAAAGCAATTAGCATCAATATTAATGAAGAGAAACACAAGCATAACAAGCAGGAGTTCAAGATCTTTGAAATCTTTCCTATTATAATATTTATCCTATTATAATATTAAATGAAAAAGAAAATATCCACCCTTAACCAGGCTGGTGGCAACTGGCATGACCAGTTCAGACCAGTGCAGACCAAATGCAGCAAGCACATTCCTGCTTTCTGGTCATGGTCTGCAATGTTCGCTATTCAGTCAATACATTTTTTTAATATCCCCTAAAAAGATGAAATGGTTTCGTCATGGACGAGCTCATTTAAGATATTTAGCGTTGGTAAATATTAAAGGATTTAAACTCACACACGTTCCTCGGAATATATTTTCATCATCAAATGAATAACTAATTCCAGAAATCGCCCTGCCGACTAGGCTTATAATACCTTTATTACATTTGAGCCGCGTCACGACAAAACAAACATAGTGCGTTTGCGACCAGCATGGATCCAGACCAGCCTGCGCATCCGCGCAGTCTGATCAGGATCCATGCTGTTCGCTTTCCAACTCTATTACAAGTAGAGAAACTGATAGCGAACAGCATGGATCCTGATCAGACTGCGCGGATGCGCAGGCTGGTCTGGATCCATGCTGGTCGCAAATCCATTATGTTGGTTTTGTCGTGACGCGGCTCATTTTAATCTTCAGCATTGATTAATCCCTTCTGGAATATCGCTTTAAAACATAACTTTTATTTGATTAATTACAAAGAATATTTGCGTTATCTTAACCCGAAGAAAAAAGTTCGCTAAAACAAGTATTTATTGTACAGAGTTTCAGGCTCCACAATTATTTCATACACCAAAAACGTTGAAAAACAGATCTTCTTTTAAATCCGGGTAATTAATTGTTGTAAATGAAAATAGATGTGAAAAAAAATATGAAGATTATTTCATTAACACGATACAATAAACAAGAAGTATCTTTAAAAAGATACTCGGCCGAAGTCAAATTTGTTATCTTGCATAGGACAAATGTTCTTACAAATGTTCTTACCATGCTAACCGCAAACAGAACATTTTATTCGTCCTCAATAGTTTTTTTTTATTTCAGTTCATTTTTACCCGCAATGTTTTTCTCCATTAATTGTCATCTTAGATTTAAACTATATTACTTACATTATTTGATTTTAATCAAAATGGAATTGATTTGAATAGGAATTTATATAAATAAAACAACGATTTAGTAGATACTGTAAACTATTTCCACGGAGAATTTTTCAACTGTAAATTAGTCGAAAGTTCGTTTCAATCGGTTCGAGAAGAAAATATAATGACTAGAACAGGTTAGAAGAGAAACCCGATCGAACGCAAAAGTATCAAAAAGGCGATCTGTCATATATAATTTCATATATTTATTTATTGAAAAGCTGTTAGAAACGTCTAAAAAAATATCATTTTTGTGTTTTTATATTTATTCTGACATATTTTTTCCAACACTTCTTGCCATCGCGCAATCGAACAGACCTCTACCTATAACGGAAGCTCTTCTAAAGTATCAATCGAACAGGCTATTAGTGTTAAAATGACCAATGAAAATTCTGCCTATATTCATTTCTTTACTGTTAATTTTAGCGGAAGTCAAGGTGAAATCAGACGGCCGTCGGCCGAAAAAAAAAAAAGAAGGAAAGAAACATTGTCGTCCGCCTTTAGGTGGGATCTAAAAACCATGCCTGACCCGTCATGTCAAATGATACCGCATCGTGAACTTGTACTCGTAATTGCTGGCTCTTTAATTTTAAATCACTAATTTTTTATGATTTTCCCACCTTGCACATGTTTTATTATATTCTTGATGGGAAAAAGCACTTTACTTATCAAGATATTAATGTTAAAGTACATTTGTTTAAAGTCTTAAATTTCTAAAAAAAATCATTGCATCAAAGGGATGTAGATACATTTCGATATAAATAATCCCCTAATCGAAAATTTTGAAGCTTGCGATCTACAGAAATATAAGCAATCATCAACATTTATGCCAAAAAGTATATAGAAAAGAGAAATAATTTAAAATTTGCAAATGAAATTAGATTTTTTAGTATCACTCTAATATGTAAAAAAGAACGTGAAACATTTCATATTGGCTTTACATATCAGTTATCGAAAGCTATGTAGATATTATGAAATTAGATCTATAAATTAATATACCGATATAGAATACCCCGCAGAGTTTTATTCACCCTATATCAATAGTGTGCCATTTTTCAGATATAAACAGTGGCGTAGCTATAGTCTATAGAAACAGCCTCGATTTCATGGACTATTTTAATAGATTAAATTCCATCTTTTGATATCAATACACATCGATTTTTTCGAATGAAAATATTGTTTATGTATTTTTTATAAATATTTTAATGAAATGTTTGAAGATGTTAATCTACATGAGCATGTTTATTTTCATCTTAAATCAGCTAGCTTTCTTTAAAGCGGCCATCAGATTTTTTTGTTTGAAACACAATTCTGTGTTGATTCAAACTAAGTGTTTCAGTAATTTCAAAAAGTGCATCATAAAAATTATCACTGTTAAGCTTTTGCGTCACGAGAGCTATTTATAGCGCGCCAGTGACGTTCGTTTCTAAAAATAGAAGATCGGGAAACGAATGGCTTTAGGTAGTACACCCCTAATGCACTGTCTCCACTTTGAAGAGTATTCAAATAGGCTAAAATCAATGTAAAGTGTATTGAAACTGAGGGGGCGTGGGTTCAAACCCCAGAAGGCGCAATTTTTTTTCTTCTTTTTTTTTCTTTTTCACATTTTTTTAATCTCTTAGACCCCCCTATGGAAGAAAAAAGTGTTTTATTTTAATTATATAATTATTGTAGGTATTTATTTACTAAATAATGCCAAATTTAATAGCAAATATGCTACCAGATATTTTCAAAGTTTAATAAAATAAAAACTAACGGTAAAAGTATTTTATATTTTGCAAGACCAACCAATATACATTTAAAGAAAAATTTAGGAAAAACTTTGAAAATAGCCCCTCATTTTGGAAAATTTTAGGGATATTTTAAATAAGGTTTTTACATAGGGAAAATTGTCAAATTAGTGTTAAAAGTGGGTGGGGTAGGGTTACATTCTTATACATATTAAAACATTTCGTTTAAAAACAATCATTTTGCTTGTTTAATTTGTTACCTAAATGTCATTATTTATTTCTTAACAATGAGCAAAAGGAAAACATTTTTCATAATGATGATATTATAGATTTTTTAGAAGTGTCCTCATTTCTGAAAAAAACCCTTCTAATGGCAAAGTTTTAGTTCATAAAAATGTCCATAACTCATAAACTACACGGTAAATTTTGTTTAAATTTTGCATACAGGTGACATTTAAGGCATATGACTGTCCTATGTTGTCAAATTTACAATTCCTTATAGTGCCCATTAGGGGTGTACTACCTTAACTGAGAGCGGGCCTGTAGGGGGGTTCTTATTGTTAATGAAATTAATGAACGGCCTTAATTCTTTTGATTTGACAATTAAATGAAACGATTTATCCAAAAATAACATAATTAACCTTTAAAATGCTGAAGGCCGCTTTAACCAAGTTGTCATGAAAATATGTATATTTATAAGCATTGTGCCCGCACTGACTAGCCATATCAGGAAATAAATGCCAGTATTTCAAAAGACTCGAACTGGGGGCAACCATGAAAATTCAGTTTTCACTCCTTGACCTTGATCAAAGAAGAATTCGGCCTCTCTTCTTCAGAACTTCATGACAAGTTGACATGTTTTGCAGCATATTTCAAGCAAAGGTCACATTATTTACTTGTATAGTCAATATTTAAATCAAGCTGCCAAGCATTATCTGAAGACATATATGCAAAATCTTAAGAATGGAATTTCGACACGTCAAATATGTCGTCACAATTGAAATATGTTTCCTGGCCAATGTGACAAAGAATTTATAATTGTTACGTAAATTAAAAATAAACATATTTTATCATTTATCATGACCTAAGCGAGTCTATTCGTCAATTCTAAGTTATCAGACTCGAATAATTCACGTTTATCATCCAGTACCGAGCTCTGATTGAAAGTTGGATTTAAACTCTGACACTGAGCTTGTTTTAAATTCAAGAACAAAAACCTGCCTCATTAAAGGCCCCTCCTGTCTAAAACTGGAAGTATTTTCAGTCGCCAAAAGCTTTTTATTTTCAATGTCCTATTAAAGTGTTCAAAATGGTACTAATTGGCCATATATCTGAGCTGTCCTTTGCTTCCTTTATCTTATTGCAATTAGTATGGTTAAAGTGATTTAGTATTTTGTATGGAAGACAAAATACCACTCTGTTTATAATTTGCTACCGTTATTAGAAATTATTCACAGTAGACCTTATTAACTATAGGTATAAGCATCTAAAATGTTCTTAATCCATATTTACAACATTATAAAACAAAAGTTTGCCCTTTTTACAGAAAGAAAAATAATATTTCCGAGGCTCAATGGCCTTTAAAAAACGGCGGTGACTTGTACAAATGTGTTGACGTTTTTACCGCCCCTGTATTCTTTGAGTTTTTTTCTTCAAAAGCTATAAAGTATAAAACCATTTAAACTATGTATTAAATATATATAAATATAACAGACAACTATGAAAATATTTAGGGGGAATAAAAATATGAAATGAGAGTCTTCTGGTCCCAGCGTGCATAAATCAATGAAATGTTAATTTCGCGCCTCATTGGTCGGGGATTAATTCAAGTGATGGAGCCACCCCGCTTGTGATTTACCAAATTTTATGGGCATTTAATACAGAAAAGCTATCGAGCAGCGTGATTTACTGTTAAAGGGTCTACCACCCATATTTTTAGAGCAACTTTGAGGCGATTAAAAATGTCTATAGATAAAGTAACAGACACGATGAAGGCAGTACAGTTTTGATAAAATATGATGATAAAAACTTAAAAAGACTAGGGGAGTAAAAAAAAACGCTTTAGATCGACGGTTACTCTGTTTGTTTTGGGAATATCGAAACTATTGGGAAAGAAAGAGGTGGGAGTGTATGATGTTCAAAAAGAAAATGTAAAATATTAATGTCAAAAGCAAGCAGAGGTCTAGCTATTTGTAATTGACTGATTGCTTTACTTTAAAGGAACTCCACTCAGGTTCATAAGTCTTAAGCAAGAAAGTTGAACTTCTTACATAGATCTGATGGAGTACTTAAAACAGAAAGATATACAAAAGAATATATTGAGTATATACTCAGAAATAAAATGAAAATCGTATTTAAGTCCTTTTAAAAGACAGATTTGAGTGAAACACGTTGCAATGCCTTTCAAATTGGGATCATTTTTTACAATTAGAACGATTATTCTGGAAAAATGATCTGTGATTTTGCACATAAACTATGGGTTTAGATTTACATCAAATGGATCATTAATCTCGAAAACTTATTTTCAGTTCTGTCATGTCATAAAAAAACCCAGTAGAGTCCCTTTAATGAAATAATTAGTACTGATACTGAACGATCGATACTAAACTCAATTTCAATAGAATGGATTACGCTGAGGTATAATCCCAGGAGAGCCGGGCTATGATCCCAGGAGACCCGGGCTATGATCCTAGGAAACCCAGGCTATGATCCTAGGAGACCCGGGCTATGATCCCAAGAGACCCGTGCTATTGATCCCAAGGAGACCCGGGCTATGATCCCAAGGAGACCCGGGCTATGATCCCAAGAGACCCGGGCTATGATCCTAGGAAACCCGGGCTATGATCCTAGGAAACCCGGGCTATGATCCTAGGAAACCCGGGCTATGATCCTAGGAGACCCGGGCTATGATCCTAGGAGACCCGGGCTTTGATCTTAGGAGACCCGGGCTATGATCCTAGGAGACCCGGCAGGACACTGGGGCTTTGATCCAAGAGACCCGTGCTTTGATCCCATGCGACCCCAAAGCGCAGATTGAGTGACCCGTTCTAGTAAAAGTTCTTGACAATTAGCCAAATACCAGTTATAGATTTAAATATCCTAATATGTACCTACTGAATTGTCAGCCGTAACGTAACTTTATAACGTCAGCAACGTCATTCCGGATCACACCCGTTCTGTACTCTTATATTACGGATTTGCTTTTTGTCAGGTCATATTTGTGCATGCATTAAATAGAAGTTTATTCGTTATTTCAGTTGCGCATGTCCATGAGGGCATTATAACAAAGTATGTCCAAGCACGTAAATAAATACTTTTTAAAGGCACATTATGTCTCAGGAATTAATTTTTGTCTTCTTAAACATGGGCAAACACGTGTTTAATACTGTTTGAATACTGGATTTGGAACATATAAGATGCCTATTACCGGAGGAAAGTTGCACTGAATGTGACACCATTTGTCGTAAAAGTAGCAAAATATAAACAAATTAGTATTTTGACTTCAACAAACATAATACTTAATCACTAAAATTGTACTATATGCCAAAAACATAAGGAGTTAAAATTTTTTGTGGGTTCTGTAAATGTAACGGAACGCCAAAAATAACATGCTTTTGAAAATGATAAAAACAAAGAAGCATTTTTGAGGCCTAATAGGCCTTTAACATTTCTCAAAGTTTCTTTGAAAATATATAAGTAAACGTGTATTAACTTTATAAAAGGTTAAATATGCAAAACCTTCACATTAATATATTTCAAACAAATTCTATAAAAAAATCACCAGAAACAATATTGTCTGTATCTTTAAGTCAATATACATGTATTTTATTAATTCGTTATTTGTTTAAAAACGATTCAAGCGTGTCACAATTAATATGAGCCGTGTCATGACAAAACCAACATAATGGGTTTGCGACCAGCATGGATCCAGACCAGCCTGCGCATCCGCGCAGTGTGATCAGGATCCATGCTGTTCGCTATCAGTTTCTCTACTTGTAGTAGGGTTTGTAAGCGAACAGCATGGATCCTGATCAGACTGCGCGGATGCGCAGGCTGGTCTGGATCCATGCTGGTCGCAAACCCATTATGTTGGTTTTGTCGTGACGCGGCTCAATTATGTAAATGTGATCGGTGACTTTGCAAAAAGAAATAAAAACTGACGAAAAAGATTAGCCAAGTTTTAATTACACTTGTTAGTCATTTTTAACAAGCTTTTTACAAGCGACTTCTGTTTTTTATGATCGTAATTTGAATTACGATTTTTTTAAAACTTTCAGATCAATCTCTTTCAGCGATTCGTGCACATATGAGGCGAAACTTTACATGTAAAAAAGTAAACTTAATAAAGAAAAAATACGTTTTAAAGCAACCCGCCTCTAGATTTATATGTTTTATGGAAATTTCAAAATCGTTTAAAAGAAAAAAGATGTTGCCAGAGTTGTTCAAATAAAAGAATTGCCGCCAGTCGTTCAAATTCTTAGTCCGATGTTATCAAGAAATTCTCTAGAATCAACTCAGATTTCAGATATTTGATTGGTTAAAAACTATTATAGAATGTACACTGACCAATGCAAATCCTGAGATTCATGCAAGAATTCTCAATATGTAACAGAAGTAACATAAAACGGGTCAGACTAATTATGCATAAATGGACCTTATTCCGTTAGTAACGGGATAAAAATAAAATGATTAATACAACAAAATATGCAATATTTTGCATAACAACCATACAATTAAAATTGTGTTTAGGATTGTAAAAAAATGTTCTATTTATTTCCTAATATAAATATTTCGTGTTTTTTTTGCTGCTGTTGAAATAAAATTCCATCAATGTGCAATATTAGAGTACCCATACGTTATACAATGTAGATTGCATAGGGTAGAAGGAATATATGATAAAAGTAATTAAAAAAACGTATACGTAAACGTTTGTTTGTTGTTCTTGTTGTTGTTGTTTATTTTTCTTCAGAAAAATCTTATGATTTGTGAAGTAATTATTTCAAACTTGTGTTGATTCGCCCATTGACTCAAAAAATACATATATTTATATGTTTGTATAATATGCAATTTGATATGGCCATGAATGTTTGCATTTAATGCTTAATACATAATTTATTATGATATATTTCGAAATGTTCATGATTTCATAAGCACAAAATTGTTTTCCTGTTTGACTCTTATTATTTCTTATACCATTATACGTGAATGCATGAAAATCATTTTTTTAAACTTTCATGTTACTTTCACTCTACCTGTACCATGGACCCTGATGGCTTTATTAAATACACGTGTTTAGCGATGTCTCCATTTTTAGTGTCATAAACCGAAGGTCTTTTTAACAATAAAAAGATCGTAACTGTTTTGAATAGATTTTAGAAATGTCGATTACGAGGTATAAATGTTATAATATATCTCGCGGATAAAGAGTTTCAATTTCTATCAAATATGTTTTATCATTCATCTGTTTCAAGCCTTTCTTCGATGTCTCACGTGTCAATTTGTCAAATGTCACTTTTTTATACCTCAAAAGGGTTTGTGCGCAATTATCTCCAAAGGACCCCTGCAATGGAATTGTATTACATAATAAAAATATATGCGAAAAAATACTGCCCTGCAGTATTCAGTTACAAAACAAAAATTCAAAATTAGTGACCTATTAAACAAGACAGTAGCTCACACATGGTTGACAGGGTCAGATAAAACAATACAATTTTCATGGTTAGGTGACAATGAAGATTCCACTGCTGTCTACTTAGATAATCTCTGTGTGTAATAGGGTACGAAAAACAGCGAGTGGTTCCGATATGTGATAGCTCAAAGTGAAATACGATATACCAACTGGCAGAGGAGAAATCAATCGCAGAAAATGATCTGATATTAAAAGTCCTTGTCTTGTTAACATTGATATCCTTAAACTAACTAAAAAAGATTAATGAGTTGTTATCAAAGTGTCCAACCAAAGTTTAAAAAAAAATGTCTAAAAAGTAACGTCTTTGTTGCGATAATTATCGCCACTTTTAACAATATTTTAAATATTAAGTTATTTTTGTTTTGAAAAGAAGCGATGAATCTTTGGCTAAGCATTAAATGAATGGTTGGTCTAATTAATAAATACCAGTATTTGTGGAATTATCAAAAATAAAAAAGTTTTTTTTTAACCTTAGATTCTAATTTAGCCACATTATTAATAAATAAAAAATCACTGGACATTGTTCCATGTTAAATCAGTAACCCAGAGGTAGTTAATATCATTTTTTGCGGTTGTTTTAACTTTTTAACATTTTTCCGCTGTTTTCACTGATTTTAAGCAACACTAATCCATCGTCTTACATTATGTTAGTAATTACATGATTTAAAAGTAACAGTTGAAGATAGTTACGCTTCTAGGGGTTTTAATGATAATGTCTTCATCGTCAATTCACAAAATTATAGCTATTTAGAGGTAAAAAATTGTGGCGCCAATGCAATGACGGTTGAGAAAAAAAAGGGTTAAAACTATTTAAGAAATGTTCAAACATAGCAATTAGAATACAATTAGAGAAGTTAAGATGATTAATATTGTATGGTGAAGTTTGCGATTTACTCACTGTGTAATAGTATTAAGTGTTTTTTATTTCTTGTTCTTTTTTGTGTGTTTTTGCACTAACGTTTTATTCTATATTTATTATATGTCTTTTAACGGGTTTCGTAAATGTTTGAAAACTCAATTTTTTTAAAAACCATATTTATATTGTTCTTTGTAAAAAAATCTGTTAAGTTATATGCTTTAAATGTAGAAAGACGGGAATGTACATTTTAATATGTGTTTTTGATTAATGCATTTTTACAGAAACAAAAAAAAATGATAGATGCAAGTTAGAGATTTATTTATTTATTTATTTATTTATTTATTTATTCATTTATTTATTTATTTATTTATTTATTTATTTATTTATTTATTTCCATTTGAACTCCATTCCAGGAGTGTTGAAGTGTTTAGCTTACGTGCAATATGTAACGCACCACTCTTATTACAATATTGTTCTCTGACGTCACATATGAATGGCATGTGCGTCCCGTTTTGTTCATTGCAACATAGAAATAGAAATATAATTCTACGTATATTAAAAGTTCAGTTAAGTCAACATATCATATTTTCCTGTCAATCTGAACATAATCATAATATGCATAAACATGATAAATACCTATACGGAAATGATTTATTGTTTCGTAAATATTAGATACGAACTTTAGAATTACACAAATTCTAAATTGATAGTTTAATTATAGAATATAATGCTAATGTATTAATTGTGATAATGAAATTCCTCACTCAATGCATAAATAATGAATGAAAATTTTACATCCCTGCAACGTGTTATAGCGGTTTGTCAAGAAAATACTATAGTATTAAAAGCTATGCATTAAAGATGACTTTATTTTTTTCCGAAACAAATGAAACAGCAGAAATTTAACAAAATAAAAACAAAAATGGTCCAAGGAATAGGAAAGTGTTAAATCTCTAAAGAACGCCCAATACGGTAAAATCGCAAATGTTAAAGACATTGTTTGATTACGCCTGTTCATTGTCGTTAGCAAAAAGTGCAAGCTAGCGACCACGCCCCCTAGCACCGGCTTTAGCGATACATGAAAATGGTGAAATTTCTGGATTTAGAAAAATCCGAGAAAATAAGTGAATATTATAATCAAACAATTTAAAAATGTGTGAAATAAATGAATGTGTTTTTGATTTGTCTTTGTTTTCGGGCGTGGTTGGGGGATGTAAACTAATTTAAGCAAACTGAATTGCCAAAATAATCGCGGAGAAAGTAAGCATTAAGATAGAAAGTACTGAGGTTACTAAGTATAAGTGGTATGCCGCTCTATGATTATAAGCAAAATATAAGTTTTCTTCCCAATCAAATAGTCCAATACAGCTTCGGGAGTTAAGTACCGAGAAAAAATATTAAATACCATCCTCGTTATCTTTAACAAATATCAAAAATATTAACATAGTAAAAAAGGTGCATGATATCCCTATAGAAAATTGTATCCGCAACAGTTTACAGTAGAAACAGTTTATGTGTATTTTACATACATTTAATGCATATCATTATAATCATTCTTAATTATCCATATCAGACATTTCAAATATATGAGAAGATTTCGTTATTAAATGTTCTTTATGTTTTTACTTCTGTTTTTTTTTTCGTGAAGAGTTAAAACAAATGCAACAAAATTAAAAAAAAATTACCTACCTGATAATTGAGACTGCACACTTCCAAATCCCATGATAATTAATAAAATAAAACACCAGTAAAATCCAACAAAATTGTTAATTATTCCAACATTTCGTGTAACCATAGTAGCTTCGCAGGTCTTTCGTTTTCATACATGTAAACGTTCATATCCAATACGAGTTTTTATATTATCAGCTTTTTATAAACCTCAATGTCTGTTAATTCAAACAATAACGTACATCTATTCACCATTATTTTATATTTTTAATTCCGAACCACACCAAAAACGCGTATCTTCTTCTGCAGATCCCTTTTTAAATAATATTAAAATTAAAACTTTAGGTCACATGACAATACCACGTGATGCCCAGGATCAAACGGTGCAAGTTTTTAAATATCTATGTCTTTTCATAATCTTTAAAAAGAACCATTCTGTTCTCTTAATTTTATTTAACAAAATACAAAAAATATGCAGATACACATTCTTTGTAAATTCATGACCATGAACGGCGCAAACGGTTTACCCCCACTCTCTTTGATTTAAACAAGTCAGTATTTAATCGATTCAGAGTCGGCCATGCATATTCGTAAAGTGATTATCATGGTGCACTTTTATTACGCTCTACACCGTTTCATATACCTTTTAAAGTTTCGACAAACGCATTATCAGTCATAATGTATGTGAAATGTTCGAACAGCGGCGCCATCGAAAATGTTCCTGTAATCCGAGGCAATTGCCGATTATGAAAAATATTTTATCGTTCTTTTCCCTGCGTTCAGGTTCTGTGTAGCAGACATAAGGTTACATACATGTATTTATTACATGTTTTCGCCCGACTGATATCCGTTAAAAAGAGGTTCCATAATAACAATATGTATGACTTCACACAGACTAAATATTTTGACAGTCGGTCGTTTTTTACGGCTTTTTTTCTTACTTCATGTTGGCCTCCAGTATTATACCGGGAGTGTTGACTGATTGATTCCGCACTTACATTCCCCACACTTTCACTGAAAAAAGAAGAAACGCATTCGTTAAAAGCAACTGGTTTACAAAACAACAACAACAAAAAAAAAATGCATTCGACTTAAAATCCGGGACTGCACTAGAAATGAATGATCTGCGAAAAAACAATTTTGTGTAATAAATCAAAATTTAATATCGCAAAATTTAAGCATATTAACTAGACTGTTTCGTTTTAACGTCCTTTAATATCTAGTTTTATTTCTTAAATGCTAAATCATTTAAATTTACACGCAACTTGCATGTAAACAAAAAACTCTCACTATTAAAATGATAACCAGGAATTTCGTGTAATCAGGAAAATAATATGATTGTCCCTGATGCAATGGGCTATCATAGAAGAGCTACACTGATTTTTTTGTAATGAAGGGTTTCGTGATTCGTTTACCATTTAGTTGATACTAAATTTGATTTAGTTCGATTGAGTCGGAAGCTAAAAGCTTATTGAAACACAACACAGATTCGAATCAGTTCCTTGATCCGAGCAGTATGAGTCTAAAGTTGTATTTTGCTAATGGAAACAACGCCTTGTCCTTGATGGGATTTGAACTCATGCACGCGACAAGATGTTCTTGAAATAAAATTATTAGTCCAACGCGTTAATCACTCGGTTTTAACTCAAATCGTGCTAAAACATATTGATTTTCATATTAATTCTGGGCAGTTTTTGTTTCGCTTTAATGCATATGTTGATTTTTGTAAGAGATTCAAAATTTAAGTTTTAGACCTTCGGACCTCAACGGAGTTTCTTCAGGTCGTTTAAAGAGAAAAAAGATTCGTCGGATAACAGTTAACCCATAAAAGCCAGAGTAATAGAATTAAAAAGAGGGAAAGAAAGAAAAACACGCAATACTAAAACATAAAGAATTTTCAAGAGAATATTGAACTCCGAAACAATATCTGTAGGTAAAATTCATTTTCTTATTTGAACAATGTAAGAATTGTAAGATGTGACAATATTACGCAAGACCGATGGTGAAATTTCCACTTCTTGAATTATCGGGTTCATCTTCACAAATGCAAAATTTCAAATTCATGAATTCACGATTTCAGCATACAGAATTCACGAATTCGCAATTTCAACGTCATGAATTCGTGATTTTAAATTCACGAATTCACGATTTCAACTTCAGTGATTCAAAATTCAACTTCAAGAATTTACGTTCTGAATTTCACGATTTCATCTTCGTGAAAATGAAAATGAAATCTTGAATTCGTGAATTTCGTGAATTCATGAAGACGATATCTTGAATTCAATAAGTTAAAATCGTAAATTCGTAATTTCGTATGGTGAACACGTGAATTCACGAAGTTAAAATTGTGAATTCACGAAGATGTAATCGAAAATTCATGAAGTTGAAATGTCCCCACCGGCCTTTCGTACAATATGAAACCATCTTTAAAATACATTTCGGTATGATACAACAATTCAATAATCATTGCCTATATCAATGAAATTTTTATATAACAGAACAATTCCAACTTTAGTGGACAGGTAGTTAAATTCCTGCACATAAAATGTTTTTAAAAAGATTTTTACTGCATATTTATTGAGGTGAAATATATCACTTTTTCCATCCCCAGTTTTCAAAATAGTACCTTCTTTTGAGTAATTCGTTTTATTTTATACGAAAAAAATATATTTATATTAATATTTGACGAATTCCTGAAATATATAAGTTATTTAGATCTGACTTAAAAGGTTAAAAAAACATTTTTTCTTTATTTTTTTTGAATGACGTACGTGACGTAGACGTTGAACATTTACATGCGGGTAAAACGTCCATTCGTTTATCCCTTCCGTTATTTGCGATTGAGGAAATGGGAGTTAGGATATAAAGAAGTCGGTGGTTTTATTTTTCAACGCGTAGGTTACGTAGATATATCAAAATATCCTTGACTAACATTCTTGCATGTTAATTAATATTAAACAGACTTACAATTCGTTTTAAATTATGACAACATACATTGACGATTGATATTGACGTAAAAGGGGGCAATAAAAACTGATATCGTCTCAGTGAAATATTGACATCAATAAAACACGTTTGATATATTCAATATGGCATATATTAATATACTTTAATAACTGATCTATATGAGTGGACGTTTTTATTTTCACTTTTTATTTTAAGACAAAAAGAAATCAATTTAATACTCGTATTCAATTTAGCTTATATTTATTGTTCAGATAAGATATTAAATAAAGATAATATTAGGATAATGTGATAATGTGATGCGTATGTAATGTGTTTTTTATACAACAAAAGGCGAATCACGATGATTAAAATCTTAAGGTAAAAAGCAGACGACCACATGGTAGATGCGCGCGTGTTTTTTTAAACGCCTTTGAGACAAAATGCTTCTCCCTACCCATTATATCGGCTTAACAAAATATTGAATAAGAAATTAAATATTAAATAAACTTTGATAATGATCTGAAGATCACACACACTCAAAAACGCCGAAGCTGAACTTACCCTGCGGAAGTGACGTAATAGTTTTCCTAAAGATCTCGTAAATCCGAGTCCGAGATACATTTGATAGCTTTTGAGAAATCTATCAATATTTTTACAAGTATCAAAACGGTGTCTTTGTTGGGGAGTCAAGTTGACAGTTTAATGACAGTGTTATATATTGGTTGGCCCGCAAAACTGTTAATGGACGCTAATTAGGTTTGTCGTTGCGCTAATTTAGTTCTAATGTCGGTAATTGGGTGCCTTCGGTCCTCATTCGAGTACTTCGTGGTAGATGCCATTTTTTATTGGAATAATAAATCTAAAAGATTGTTTTGTTAAATAGATAAGCCGAAATGGTTCAATGTAGACTTCAATAAATTGGAGACACGGTACTTTTTATTGGATCGGACAGAGCAATTAATTTTTGTTACAGACTTATTAATTGGCCCGATACAAGATAAAATGCCAGCTGACTGCAGCGTTAAATTTACACGAGCATGATAATAACAAATAATGTCTTTAGGTCAATGGCGACTAAATGCCTAAGTCTGTAATAATCCTATAAATATCGTTTGGTGACCTTATTCGTAAAAATATAAATATTTACACTTCAATCAAATTGTAAAGTTTACAGATAGGATGTCGTTTTGTTTTCACTTTCGTTTATATAAATGTAAGCGTAAGAATTTAGTACACACATTACATATTTACCTTTTTCGTTATGTTTATATCCTTATTCGCTTAATCCATTAATGGTTTTAAAAAGTCACTGTGTATATATTTTAATACTCGATTTCTCCCCTCAAGTAATTCGCAATTAAGAAACATTACTTCGTGCAATCTAAATTGTAAATGAATTGAAATGATTCGCCGACAGACTACCATGATAAATTAAGAAATAATTTCACGTAACTTAAGCAAATATGACACTTTAAAAACTTTGCACTGTAATAGTACTCCTACCAATGAAAATCAAGGTTATAGAAATATAAAGTTAATGCCAATGAAGACGATATTATAAGTTATTAATACGTACGTATGATTAGAGGAGAAGTGTTATAAGTACACAATTATATTTATTCCACAATGTTCTTTAATAACAAAATCTGTCGAAATACCAGTCGAGTGCGAAGTTTATTTTGACAAAGTTTAACGTTCACATTCTTACTTTAAAACATACTTAAACAAATTTAAACATTTACGTATCGCACACATGTTAAGCATACGAAATAATATTTTCATAAAATCTAATGAATTTACACGAATACTTAGTAGGAAAAAAACGCTTAATCTTACATAGTTGAAGACGTTTGGTGACAAGTAAAAAAAGTAAAACTGTACGTTTATCATAGATGTGATCAAAAGGAACAGCCGTACATTTGCATGAATAATCATACTAACATTTAACATGATTTCATATTCAAGTCAGGGACGGAACCGCTTATATACTTCGATCAGGACTCTAAGGCAAGTTACAAAGAAATATTTGTTTCTATGTCCGCCGCTACACTCAATATTCAATGCTATTATGTTAAAGGTGTTTATATAGGGTTCTTAAGTCTTTAGAATTGACACTAAGTTAAGGGGACTTGTTAGATAATATTATAGGTAATATTTCATTTTAAATATAATTATCTGTGATCAAGTAATACATGTGTACGTCCGTGTGTACGCAGTTTCAACATTATTGCGTTTGTGTTCAAATTTATTTTAGTGGTTGATTTTAAACTAGAACAAGAAAAATGAATTTTGAAGATTCTATCTTTCTCCTATAGGTTAAAGTCCTCTAGCGCATTGATATGTGTCATATACAAGAGAGACTTATAAAAGACATAGACTGGGAAAAAAACTGTTTCACTGATAAACTTTGCCATCATTTTTACCATTCCTTTATGTTAGTCAGATTATATAAAAAGCAAAAAAATCTATAGAAACACTTTCGAATTCATTTCTGGAACCAACCAGTGCTAAACTATAAGTGTAAAATTTCTTGCTCAAGGAAACAACGGCTTGCCCCTGACTGGGTTTGAACCCACACAGCTAGCGATTCTTAGATTTCTAGTCCGACGTGTTAGCCACACGGCCATGCTGCAACATATTACCATAAGAACGTTAAGTACTTCCGGAATCGACGCGCTTACCATCATTTGAACATTAAGTACTTCCGGAATCGACGCGCCCCGTCCCGAACCTAACTTTACCAGCACAGAAGGTCGGACGTTCATGCAAACGTTGCATTCGTTTGCATTTTAATCATATCATATTGCACGTGCTATAAATTAAACATGATACTTTATTCATATATTAACTAAATATGTTGATAAGCATGCGTTTATTTGTCGCTTGATATCATTTTCTATCCTGTAACAAGAGTGATTCTGTTTAAAGTGACTTCAGATCCGAACGTTTTTATGCACACACATATACTTTAATCTAGAATAAAGAGTGGCATTTGCCTTTACGTTGCACCAAGATCATTCTCTCGCTGCACGTGGTAAATTAAACATTGTCTTCATTTGCACATTTTTTATGTTGAAGAAGTTTAATTGTTTAATCATTGCATTCCTTTCTGTCCCCAATTTGACGTTACGACAGATTCTTTTGTTTTTATTGTTGGTTACTAAGTTCAAATGTTTAGAAATATTTATATGTAGGAGGGATATTTAAATATAAAGACTTTACATTATTTATTATTACCAATTAAAGATAAGTTTATAGTCTGTTTTCGGACAGATTTGGACAAACTTAGCCGCTATTGCGTTGCTAGGTGCTGCCGTTGGTTCGAACCAGTCCTTACTTAAACATAACGAAACGAAACAAAAAGCAAGAAAATGAATTTTGAGTTATATGTGAGGGGTGTATCTGTATAAAATAGTTTCATGCAATACTATATTAAGTTTATATATAACGACACTTCTATAGGACAGTTAAATTATTTACGCCCCCACCTCGAAATTTTCCTGTTGATAAAATATGTAATAAAATAAAACGTTCAAAGAATTTCCTTTCAGCAACTCCCTTCATAATAACTTTTGAAATTATAAAATTTGCATATAAATATTGACTTTTCTTTACCATTAAATTCTTTAATACTTAAATATCCATTAAGATAAATTTACTAACAGATATACACGTTTATAAAACACGCTTAGATGTACATCATTACATTTCTAGTATAGAAAATGTATGTCGAAAAGTTTATTTATACATGTGTATGAACTTATTATTAACATTATTTTCTTCCTGTCAGTTAATAAGATAAAATATGTGTTTATTTTTATGTCACGGGAGATAGGAATCAGTTCAGAATGCTTTTAGTAATCTTAATTTACATGTTTTTATGAATGGATGACATTGCAATAGATGAAAAAAAACTTCCCCACTCTGAAAGTTCCAGACGAAACAAACGGTTCTTTCACGTGCAAGGTCTGTTCTTTCACGTGCAATATGTAAAGAACCATTAAAAGCGACGTCAGTTTAAAAAACTTTCCCCGATTTTTAAAAAAAAATGTTGGATCGAACTTGCAACCCCTACATTTGTAGAAATATGTGTTACCACTGAACCACTGTGCCCACTCGACCATTTTTCCTATTAATTTTTTACTTAACAAAATCAAAAAAAAATCACATACATTTTCCCTGCAGTAAGAATACTCTTACCTTAAATGATATAATTACTAGAAAATTGATAAACCGTGTTATAGTTGAACTTATTAATTGATATAACCATGTATCAATTAGTATTAATTGACATACTTACAAAACATGAGGTCTTTAATAGTCGAGCTTACATTGTACAATTAAGAGATTAATTAGAAAATCTTTGAATTCGCGATATTCCATTAAAAATCTGTAACAGTTATAAATATCACATTTAAAGTGCTTTTTTTCTGAAATTACCAGTGGAAAAGGTAAAAGTTTTAAACAAACTGGAACATTTAACATAAACAATATACATTTTAACACATATCTACATCAATTTAACATAGTAACTACTTTCTCTTACCATTACTATTGTAAATCCCCCATCAGCTATGTCCGAGTTTTCTCCAATAGAGTTATCATAATGTAAATAACAATAAACATCATTAAAAGGAAAACGGTTTTCTTCTCCTAAAAAAAATCTCTCCCACCTGAGGAATATATTATCCAACAAGTACCGTCATATCACCTATTTTTGACTTGGGTTTAATCGTTTATTGCGCTCACTAGCGACAGAGGGAAAAACTCCCCGTAGCCGCTACGACTGTACTATCGTCGCCAACCTATCAGATCCCTAACACCTTCATAGACAGAACGAGTGCGCATACGGCCGGCGCAGACTCTGTTCTATAACTGATACTATCTCAATTCAATCAGTCTTAACGAATACTGAGCTAAATGTCCGACTTTCCCTATATTCACATCGTAAGTAGGGTCTATTTTGTATAGTAAATCTCGCTGTCTTTTTTCTTTGTATATAAACGCGTGTTTTTTTCTTTTTAAGATCTCTTCAAAACAAACCGTTTTTATCGTAGTTTGTTGTTTATTTTTTAATTTGAAATATGATGTTTTGACATGCTTTATTTCAGAATTCAAAGCTTCTGTAAAAATCAATTTTGGAAAGCTGTTTTGATTTAGAAAAACGTGTTTAAATTAATTTGAAGATGGTGCGTGAATATATTTATCGGGGGCGTGTCATTCGGAATGGTATAACAAATTTAAAACGTTCAACTCGACGAAATGCAATAGATTAATGAATTTAGATGTTTCGAAACTAATGAAAACTTCTCGATATTTGATGTAATTTTGGGACTTTCAGTTTATTTTTTACATCGTAAATTGAGAAATGTGTACTTTTTTTAAAGAGAAAAAAATATATCGAAACAATGAGTATGTGTAAGTGAAAAAGAAGACTCTATTTCGTTTATGTGACCTATTTTTAAACAATTCATCACTAGAAAAGAAAAATATGGTATGGTAGTGATGTTTCTTACAAATGTCCAGAGATGTTGTTGCTGTTGCTGCTGCTGTTGCTGCTATTGTTTTTCTTCTATAACAATCATTCATTTTTACGTATAGGAGTAGATTGTATAAGTCAAACTGCACATTTCTTTTTTCATAGGAAATGTCGTATTTTGGCATAATGCTAAGTGTATCTTAAGATACTCTTATAGCAGGCATGAAAATAAAATAAATAAAAAACACATAAAGTTATATTGTCTCAACCCAATAACTAATCATTTGTCTTCTATAGCTAACATATGCAAACATTCACCTTAGTTTAGTAGCCAATCATTATTCGCCTTCTATAGCTAGCATGTACAAAACATTTACGTTTTATTCAATACCTTCTCCTCCACTTAAGTCATAAAAAGTAAAGAAAATAAATTTTATAGGTCGAGCACATTTGCCCAGTAGATCTAACGTGACTTTAAAGTGGCGTCTACCACTAGCCAAATAATTTTACCTTCTCGTTTGCCTTTCAAAAGGACCGTGCTCATAAATCTTGAGGACTTATTCGAAATAATATTTATTTGGGGGCACTGGATAGATTACAATACAACACAACGGTGTATAATTATATATACATTAAACATTTTAATAATCATATTTGTATGAGCGTTGAAAAATTTTAGTCACGTTAATATAACAAAACAAAAATAAACCATTATAAATTATGAATATTGATTAGGCAGGTGACTGTGATTGGTGAAAGGGAATTTAAAGCCCCGCCCACTTAACTTCTTAAGATGTAATTTCTTAACTTTATGGCTGTTTCATTTATGTTAAGATAGACTTTAAGTCTCTTAATGCGGACGTCTCGATATTCCTAGCTATGTAACGCGTAGTTTTTCTTGTGTAAAGTTTACATTAAATGTTTACAAAAGTTAAAAATAAAACTTTGTGGTTATGACTCAACAATATGAATTGGTTCTTAATAAAACATGTTAAGATAATTTTCAGTTTTTTATCAATTTAAAGTTTATTGACTGAAATTGACCTGTTGACCTACAAATGTTGAAAAAAGGTTACGAGAAATAAATTTGTACTGTTTTATTGTTTGAATATGTTACATTTCCTTACAAAAATATAATTTATGTCGTCCAGTGACATAAAATGTCTCCGAAACATTCATGCATTTCTGACCCTGACTTTTTAACATTTAAATTAAAAACTTATCAAATGAAAAATATAGGTGAGTTGTTTTAGTTGTAAGATATATTTTATCCGTCGAATATTACGTAGATGAATATCTTAACGAATGGTATTATTAAACTAAACTGGCAATTTTATTTTCAAATGATGCCGATAATTTTGTTAACACTTGAAAATAAAAAATAAATAAGAAAAGGAATTACAAAACTGCGGCACAGTGACGATTGTAAAAATGAAAGAAAGAAAAAGTTCAGTTGGAATACGTTGTTTTGTTAAAGGCCCATTATGCCCAATTAATGCTATTATTTTCCATTACTCAAAAGCTTATTTAATTTATAGTTTCCAAAATGTTACTCATTTCAAATTACCTGGACTATCTTTTTCTTCTGTTGCTTTTTAGCAATTAGTAACGTTATATTGGTTTAGCATTTTGTATGAAAGTCATACTATCTTGTTTTTCATTGTGCTACAATTATTACAAATGATTTCACATTAAGAACTACTTTATTCAGGTAGCGAGCCTCTAACATGCTCTGAAAACCATAGTTTAAACGTTATTAAACTCATTCTTGTCCTTTTTCCAAAGAAGTAAAAAAATATTCATTTTATATGAGACAAATTGTGCTATTAATTGGTCCGTACGTATAAGGAACTGCGAATTTATGTTTAATCATGCCCGAGTGAAAACCAAAAAGAAACAAAACAAAAATGTAACCATTTAATTACCTCTATAGATAGTTCCTTTTTATAAAAGGCAGATAACTACATATAGCTTCCCGAACAAAATGAAATTTTATAGAAAGGAATGGTTGCATAATAAAAAAAGGACGGTATTTGAGTTACAATTTCATTATATAAGAATTATTATGATATAAAAATGTTTTTTATTATTAAATGTTGCTCAAACTTTATGCAAGAATTTGCCATAAACTTCCTGCTGCTTTCAGAGTCGGCATGTCTGTATTTAAGGCATTTTATACACGGCAACATAAAATCAAATATTTCCTAGTCCGTGGGATTAAGATGTTATCACCTAACCCATGTAACACCTTTTCAAATTATGACCGCCATTTTCTTTTGCAGGAAGAGGGTCATGCGGAGTGTTTTAGATTTTATCGTAGCTGTCTACACCGTTCGTAACACTTCTTTTGATTACGTCTGCGGGTTACATCAAATTTCATTTGTACAAAATTTGTCTACAATTAGTTTTAAATGTAAAATATAACTCCTTTCTCTTCTAACAATGTTAATGAACTTAATAATTGTGTAATCTGTCACGTGTCATAAGAATTAACCTTGTTTGTTGTTTTGACAGGCTTTAACCCAAAGTGAACTTGTTAACAGAGGTCTAAATTAAATAAAAAATGTGTTTCAGCAACTGTACGAACAAGAGGTTTCGTGTTTGGTTTGTGTATTTCTTATTTGGCACATACAACATGCGTCAATGCTGTAACGATATTGATCCACTTCACACCCCCGCTCCCATTGTTTCAGGTTTTTTTTGCAAGAAATATTAGTACAATTTGTTTCATGTATTCTAATTTCCCACGTGGTAGCTGTAAAAAAGGTATACTGCAGTTTATCGCCTGAAAATGGAAACGTTGTAATAAAATTGTTGGTATATTTTTAACCCGAAATGACATTCAAGAATTCATTGAGATTTTGGGGAGAGTATATGAGTATATTCAAATGTAGCACTTTGTAATGATTGAAATTCAAGTACATGTACCTGTACAATTGATGGCTCTAAAACAGCAATTTTAATGAATGGTGATCCCTTTTCTGTCGATGCTATGTAATTAACGCAAACAAACAACAACACAAAAAACCACATATAAACCATGTAAACATACTATTGTTTATTTCGTCACTAATTTTGTGTCACCGAAAATATCTGCATAAGCTTACAAATAGATACCAGCGAAAAGTAAAAGAAAAGCAAGAAAATCGTTGAGATATCCACTGAAACGCAATAATCATGATAAAATTTTCATCGTTGAACGAGAAAACACTTTTATTCCTTTTTTTCTTTAATTTTCCAGAGTTGGTATTCAATGATTTATAAGTTATTTGATTTGTTGTTTGTGTGATTAAGTCAATGGTTTCATTTCACTAAGTTTAGTAATTAAATCGTCACACTGATTAAGACTTGAGAATAAACGATAAATTATTCACGATTCTATTAATATATTTGTTGTCTAAACACACCTTATTTATGTTTGCTTTTGTCATTAACTAAACATGTGATGACTGGAAGTAGGTAATTTGCATTTATTAGTTTGTACTGATTAATTACTTTCAAGTAGACTATTGATTGAAATGGATTTGTTCGCATAGTTGTACATCACATAGTGAAATAAATGAGTATAGTGAATGTGTGTGTGCGTACGTACGAGCAAGCAAGCGAGTGAGTGAGTGTGTGCTGAGTGAGTGAGCGAGTACGTGCGTGCGTGCGAGTGAATGAGTGACTGAGTGATGAAAATAGTAAGAGAAAACACCCACCAAATACAAATTATATTGTAAATAGTCTTAATTATAATACATGTACATATAATATGAGATTGGCAATTATTATCATGACATAACTACTAGTAGATCAATCATTTATAAATGGTAATTGGGTTTATTTTCGTGATTTTTGTCCTATCTATTATATTTCAACTCTATATTTGAGTCTGTAATATACGCAGCTATCTTTTAACCGTGGCTAACTTGAGTAAAAATATTATGTGCGACTGTGCGTTTAGGTAATAAGAGTTTGACAAATGCGGGCGGTAAGGTAAAATTACATGACATTGTATTTGACTGTTTTAATAGACCTTTATATAGACATTTGCAATAAGATACTGCTTTAAGTATATTTTCTAGATCGATTAAAGGGAAAACTGGCGAATTATCCAAATTTAGAATAACTTTTGCAATTTACATATTCATATACAACACATCAAGTTATTTGTTTATAAATGGTAATATTTCCAACACCCTTGTACAAGAACACGACTTCATATCGTAGATTGACATACAATTCATAAATAAAAAGTTCAACTTCAAAGCAGTACAAATTTTATTTGTTAGGGTATGTTGTTATTTTGCATCAAGTGGAAATTCCGAAAAGTTGATAAGATTAGAAACTATTGCTTAATATACAGGTTGGTATTTCTATAGGTTGAAAAAAAATTATTGAAAACCTGTATCAGAAGATGAGTAGGGTTTTTTTTCATTGTGTGTAAATTATCTCTCGGATCATAAAATATGGTTAATGATAACATTGTAGACACTTGTTTGGAGTCAGACAGGGCGTTTACACCTGTAGAGAGGGATGCTTAAAAATATTTTAGAATACACTTAAAGCCGACATAGTCGAAATTACGTTAAATTTGCGCGATATTGTAAATTTAATCTCTTAACAAGCCGCTATTAGTTACGAAAGCTTTTTATATTCGGATTATGTCTAATTTTATCGACGTCAATAGATTATTAGGCACGCGCCACTGTACTGCGCATGTCGAGACGCAGACGCCCCCTAGTGGTAATGAAAATCATAACTTTGACGGTTAGATGTCAATCTTTGAGCAAAAATGTGTTTAGAGTTAGTTTGGAGGCTCGAAGGTAATTAATATTTACAGGCAGACATTAGATAACTATGATAAAAACATTACCGTCGTTTTATTTGTGACAGATAATTTGTAACTCTGAACAATACTTTTTGTTTTTGTGTGAACATTTGATTGCGCTAATCAAAGAACTTTATTGGCTTAATAATCTCGCAAAAAGAAAAGCTAAAAATTAATGCTGTTTTTACATATTAATTATTTAATATCGACTTCAGAAACATATATTTCATTTAATCATAACTACCATCAAGTGGTTGAAAGATTGTGGTCGTAATGGACAGGTGGTCTCTATTTAAAATAATGCTTAGGACTTTAATAGAAATAGACGTCTACTATATCCAGAGCTTTTTAAAAGCTGTACATATGAATTTAAGAACAAATGTGAGTTAAAATACTACGATATTTATTGGCGCTTTCGGGGATAAAAATAGGTTTATTTCTTTCGGATTATCTTCTAACATGAATCAATTTTATCAAAATATTACTTACCTTTTTCATATCAGTAATTATGCACTTTCTATTTCTATATCGCTGAGTCAGCGCCTCAGCAACACTGACGCCATGTTTTATTGAACTTAAAATGTTTTACGAATTTTTATTGCATTTTATGGCAGTATTGTCTAATCTTTTAAGACAATGGTCTCGCATGAGACGGAAAAAAAGTAAAATAGATTAAAGCCTCGTGCCGGTAACTTGAATTAAGTTTTATTGTTATTTTTAAACCTGGTTCATTTTTAGACTACACTCGAACCTGTTCTTGATATATACAACGTTGTTGGATATTAATTTTCAAGTATGCCATTGATTCGCAATACACTTAAAGCTGCATGCCTCCAAATGAGTCAAAATATTTCAAGAATGTCAACTTTGAGAAAAATAAACTAAGATTTCAAGAAAAGTAAAAGATATTCACAATTTAAGTAAAGATTTATGTTATATACAATTAATGTCGGAATTTTCAGTATTTATCACCATATTTCTACTGCGAGAATAACGCAGTAAGCTCTAGTTAAATATATTTGGAATATGCCGTTTGCAATGTGTATTTTCTTTATTCACTTGACAATATTTTATTTTTTTAAATACATTTTCAAAATTTTCACCACAATAAGCATGAATCTTGAGGCGTACTGTTGTTTAACTAAGGCTGCCTTATAACATATACATTGCAAAAAACAAAGTAATCCAGTATTTGTTTCATTACCATCTCTTAAAAGGTGTAGTTACAGGAATAGGCCCGAAATATCACAGAATATAATAGTTGATGATTTTCCGTAATAAATACACACTGTGCTCCAAACACAATAGTTTGGTGCTTTTTATGTTGTTTTTTTACATAGACTGTATCGGAATTTCTTAGACTTCAGACTGTATTGGAATGTCTTAGACTTACAATTTTTGCCGCCGTCACGCGTACCTCTCTAATGATTCAGAACGAGGCAATTTCCGATTCTGTCAAAAAGAAAAGTAGAATTTTGATGAATGTTTTCATTCAGAAAACAAACTTTCCATTCATAATGAAAGTCAAATATTGAACGAAAGTTTCATTCGTTGTTAATTAACTATATAGATATTGAGGTTAGGGCTAAATATAGTCCGTGTGTTTTACCATATTTGATGAATCGTTGTCATCTACATTGTCGTCTTAAAAATTGACATTATTGATCTCTTTACAAAAATGATTAGTAATCGTTATAAATTAAGAGTGTTTTATTTTTTTAAATCAATTTCGTCAGAAAAAGAAAGGAAAGTTTGTTTTTATGTCCTGTATTAATTTGTGTTGATTTTTTTTTATTTCGCTACGAATTGTCAATTTAGCACTTTAATTGCTCTATATCGAAATTGTTTTTATAAATGTTGTCAGGACAATACAATGTGATTTTAATTTTTATATAAACATGGCACGACTCAACAAATATCTCATGTATCTGTACAAAGTACCAACCTGGGTCATAGACGGTGCATGAAGCGACATCTGGTGCCCTTTTCAATCTTAACCTTAAAGGACAAATGAAAGTTTTTAACTGAATTACCACCAAACAAATGAATAAAAAATATTCATAAATTGGTAATACTTGAAAAACTCGACATCGGAAGTTTAATTTCATTCAGTTGTTTTATTGCATTTAACTATCATATAAAACTTTTAACACATAGATACAGCTAAAAACGTTATGAATCAATACTTTCATTTCCGGTCTGACTATGATTTTAGTCATATAACGAACTTACGTAATATTCATTTATTTTATAGAAACTTCAATTTGTACATGAATTTTGTTTCCAGTTTAATGAAACTGAAACAGCTTCTTTAAGTCAGATTTAAATAAAATTCTTATGTACAAATAAACGAATAAATGAATGAATGAATGAATGAATAGACGAATAAGTGAGTGACCAACAGGCTAAAAAAAACGTGAGTAAATATTAATAAATGAATGAATGAATAAATGAATATATGAATAAGTGAGTGATGGATCGATGGATCGATGGATCGATTGATTGATTGATTGATTGAGTGAGTGAGTGAGTGAGTGAGTGAGTGAGTGATCGACAGACTGATCAACGTATGAGCGGACAAGCGATCGAAGAAGGAGAGAGTGAGGGAACGAGTGAAAGAACCAAAGAAAGAAAGAAAGATTTACTGTACAATTTATTGAAGATTTCACCGTTTATCTCTTTAACAGTTCATGATACTTACTTTCCAAATACAATTACGCAGTATCGTCCTGCAGTTTATTTCGGATAAGTAAACGTTATGTTGGCATAAGATATTTATACATTAATCTTTATAAATTTCACTCAAGTTAATCCTCTTGTTATCTAGAATCATTTGCTAAATTGGTGCCGCCTTCAGATCATTGGGTCAGATAGCTTGTTAGCGTCCAATTGCAACGTCTGAAGAGGGCCGAGTTAACAAATACACGACTGTAAAATTTATCGTTATCGGCC
Source organism: Ruditapes philippinarum (assembly GCF_026571515.1). Lineage (NCBI taxonomy): Eukaryota > Metazoa > Mollusca > Bivalvia > Venerida > Veneridae > Ruditapes > Ruditapes philippinarum. The sequence goes on along the minus strand of NW_026863825.1, from coordinate 74,480 downwards.
TGCGGTTACATGGGCTAGATAAATATTGTAAAATATTGTTTGTGTTAGTATGACTAATCCAGAAGTCTGAGTAAATAGTTAATTAAAGTCAATTACATAAGTATCAATGTCATTGGATATAGTTATCATCACATAATTGTCAAATGTACGTGTGTCAATTTGAGAAATTGGCCTCCGTTCAAACCATCGTTTCACTTTTCATTTTATAATGTTCTGATAAAACGGAAAAAATATTTACATCAATAAACAGCACTGCTATTAAGAAAAAAAAATGATAATAATAATAATAATAATAATAATAATAATAATGATAATAATGATGATGATGATGATGATGATTATGATAATGATGATGATAATAATAATAAGAACAATAATTATTAAAATAATAATATTCGTCGTCGTCGACGTCGTCGTCGCCATCATCATTATCAGTTATAACAACAAGAACAACAACAACAACAACAACAACAACAACAACAACAACAAAAGCAACAACAACACCACAAGAATAATGTTTTAACACAACAATAGCAACAACAACATCACCATTATCATCATCATCACTATGATCGTCGTCGTCTTCATCATCATTAACAACAACAACGACGACAACAACGACGACGACAACAACAACATTAAGGTTTATCTTTACAATAGCAAAAACAACAATACCACCACCATCACCGTCAGCATCATCATTTTGTTTTAACATTACCTTGTTCCGCACCATGTCCATGTATTATTAGTACTTATTTGCATTGAATTTCGTGCATACCTATGTCAGGAAAGGAATAAATTACATGTAATCAGGCATGAAACTATGACGAGGTACCTACAAAAAGAAAATTCCTCTATGAACGCATCACATACCCTCATTCTTCACTGAGAACAAATAAAATCAATTAGAATTTTTACTCTTTTCGTTTCTTTTGTTGCGCTTATTGCTTTTCTTTCGGATAAGTGGCATGCTTTAGGTTCGGATTACGTCTGACTATCTGAAATATGAATTTTTTGACAAAATAAAGAGAAATTCAATGCTGTTCTCAAATAAGAAGAATAGCTTCGGATGAACTTGAATGCATAAAAGGGAATCTATTTGTAAAAACTAGAGACAGGGTTAAGGTAAAAGGGTACATATAATGTTAAGAGGGAAAACTAATGTACTTATAAGTTATTCTGTATAACAATAAAGAGCAACAAAACGAGTAGCTAATGACTGTTTTTGATGACACATTTAAAGTGATATGTGTTTAAATCATGCAATACAAGCAGAGGCATTGTGGCGGCGTTATATGTCACAACGACGCTAAATGTCGCATTTGCCTCTAAATGTCGCACGATTGCCAGTAAATTTGTTTGGAAATTGTCTTGGCACAAAACAGGTCGACCTCGCAATTTTAAGGTAACTTTTCACGTTTGATAATTTATTTATCATAAATTCAGATAGATGGCTCAATATTTTAACGGTTACTGAAAGATATATCTATTTTGCTATGTTTGCACGTATCAAAACGAAAATAGGTCTTATTTAAAAAAAAATGCGAGAGCAAAATGTTGACCGTGGCCGTATTACGCTACGGCGAGTTAAATACCTTGTATATATTTTATAAAGTAAACGGGTACTGGATAGTAATTTTGTTCTTGAGGATCAAGGGGATATTATTTATGATAATTTGATCATAATTGGCAAAGCAAATGTACCGGACGCCTGTGGAAATTATAATACAACTTTTCTATATGATTGTCCTCTGGCAAGGACTTTGCAAAATACAAATTATAGCTGTCCCGTCCACGAAAAGGGGGAGGATGTTCGTCAAATATACCGAAGTCATTATCGACCCCATTTGAATTATTTGGTAGGGTTTTATTAACACATTGTTTGAAATGGCCGCAACAATAGAGAAAATATGTTGACACTTTTTGTGGAAGTCTATATATTTGTGCATAGGTCTTATACGAGTATACAGGAAAACTTAAGATATGCTGTTGTGCAAATTTGCTTTTCTTTGTAAATGTTGCTTGTATATGAATGTACGTGTTTCCCAACTCTCGTCAAGTGACAAAAAGTTGATTTTGTCAGTCATGAAATATCATTCCGCATACGACAGGAACATAATTAACACCTGTCTTATTCATTTGTCAAGTTGCTATTGTCTATTGCTACTTGAATACATTAATTAGGACATTGCATATATAACTTGTTATTTATTACATTTTAAATAGGCAATTAGGCATGAGAGTGAATGTTTAAGTCTGAGATTTTCATTTAGAAGAATATCATATTCTAAATACATAGATTACTAGTATATGATAACAAAACAAACGTGAATCGATTAAAAATGAAATGAAAAGTATGATGGGTTTTTGTATTGTTTCTTTTTCTATTGGTTTTTGTCTAGATTGTTTTTGAAATAATGATCACAGATAAGGTAAAAAATAACTGTTTCAAGGGGTAATAGTAATAACACAGTTGACATTCCGAACCGATTTCAACATAGATTATGGGATAATCAGTTCTAAAACGACATAATCTGTCATACAGCCAGAGTGTTCCTTGACCTTGGACTTGTCTCGAGAGGATTATACCTGCCACCTAGGATCTCACGAGGCACAGAAGAGCCGGTGAAATTCATGCTAATAAAATCCTGAAATCTCTGGACGACTGATTGTAATTTTAGCTTTGGGACCTAGAGCAATAGAAAATTAAGACAGTACTTATTTCTAGGAGAAACAACGAGCAATGTTTATTGCGACTTTCAACATTTTACTGGTTGGAGGAAGACCTTAGGTGCCCCTCCGTGCATTAAGCCACAAGCGGCACCCAAGTAAAAGTAAAACCACCGACGTTTCGTAAGCTAGCTGGATAGCTTTCGCACACGAAACTATCTTAAGCCCGAGGAGGTCTTATTCAAAACACTTGTAAACAATTTTGGTCAAGAGTATCGGGTTATTGAACCTCGCGACCCTGCTTTTGTAGCTTGTAGACAATGTTACCATTAGAGCAGTGCACCCACTCTGTTGCCCTGCTATAAATTAACATTGTGCGCTTACATACGGTAACTCTCGGCTCAAACCTCAATGACGTCACAATCTACAGTCTTTATAAAGTTTAAACCCCATTAACAGAAAATTTTCAGTAGTCAAAATCATTCTATTTTGCTTAATCAGCACCAATATTTCGGTTTCGTGTTCCTTTGTCAACACAATGTTCATTCATTATGTACCTAAATTCTTTAAATATTGCAAGAAGGTGACAGGAACATTCTTTGATGTGGTTAGGACAACCGCAGGTAAATTATTAATAAGGTAATATATTTGCATAGTTCAGCAGATTAAGTGATTTAATGTAATACTTACACAGTCAAAGAGTCTATTATCTATTGAATCTCGTATATGAATGCAGTCGTGCGTTGATGGTATACTTCAATTTGACTACAGACAAGAACCGGTGCAAATACATCTTGTTGTACACTCCCTGTTTTTTTCCCCAAGTAAGTAAATGTTACCGTTAAACTTATAACGGGAGGCATGGACTTGGGCTAAAGTACCATAATATATTATCTTTTGAACAAATATAGTCTCCACCTTAATATATAAGAATATTTACATAAAATGAGCAAAATATTTTATAAACTTGTCATTTATTAAAAGAGTGGTAAAAGACAAAGTTGGTCTTGAATTGTTAGAGAAAAAATTGTCCTTAAGACACAAACTACTGTTTGAAGCAACAATCTGACTATGATTTTATCCAGTTCAAACTATCATGGTTGTGATAAATATCCAAGAGAATGTTAACTATGAACACGCAAGTAATAAACCTATTGAAATTTAAACGAGTGCATTGTGCATGAAACAAATTTAAACATCCTCATTCCGGACGTGTGCGAGGCTTTACGGAGATATATAAACAATTAAAATAGGACGAGCAGATCGCCCAGGTCTCATTCTTTCATCATATGGACCCAGTCCGTTCTAAACTCAAGCAATATATATATTTCGGAGCTTTTAAAATATGATGATAGTTTTATTTTGATAAAAAACTTCATTTCGAACGTTCAAGCAATCGTTTTATGGCGAACAATGAGCAAAGGCATTATCTAAATGTTAAACTGTTGTAAAATCAATTTTTATTTTCTTTAAAAATTCATTTATTGAGAATTACAGATTTCTTACAACGTTTTTTATATCTTATATGACCGTGTTGTTTGCATGTTGTTATATGAAATTCACCGTAAAGTATATATGGCAAAACAAAACTATGCCATGTACGTTTCTAATATAGATAGAGTGGCATAACTTGACAATGCAGCATACAATTGCATATTGTCTGATTGGAGCATGAAAGAACATTGTAAAATCATTGTTTGTTAAAATTATCTTATGTGCATCCCTTTTCGGCTTTCGTTCGTTAATTTCTTACCATCTTAGATGAAACATCTTATTTGAAAGTTACAAATGAGTACACAATTGAATAAAATAGATTTAGCGTAGAATTTAAAATATTTTAAAAAATATACTAAATGTTTAAACGTACAAAGTATAAAAAAGTAAAGTGACTTTAAATCCATTTTAACACAAAAGTTTATAAAAAAGAAAGCGAACTGTAGATACACATAAATGATTCTTTCATCAGATAAATATATATTTAGATGATACAATTCAGTTAACAAAGAGTTTTGATAATTTATCGCACTAAATAAACCCTTAAACGCCGTATAATCCTTTAAAAAGGTGAACATTGAAATATCGCTTTGACTGGCAACACAAATGTTTCATTCAACCTAATAGTTAACATTGCTGTAAGAATATTAAAATGTTACACATTCGCTTAAAATGTTTCAATTTCTTTAACGTATTCCCCCTTCGTCAAAGATTAAAAAAACTCGTGGTTCTCGTCAAGGCGTAACCATGATTTGTCATAGAATATTCATCAAATCCATCTTTTTAAATGATTAAAACAAGAAAAAACAAACCGTAAAGGCATTATGTTGGATATAAGAAACTAACATTTAGGCATACATAAGAGAATTAAGAATCGAGATTTCAGGATTTTGCTGACAATGTTCAAAACACAAACGACATACATTTTTGTTTCTATAAATTTTCACTTGGTTTAAAAGTTACCAAAGCAAAGTTAAGAGAAACAAAACTTCAGGTTTTCTATGTCACAATCAGATTTGCTTGTCTCATCCTGTAGTTCCGAATACAAACTTCAAAAATGGTCAACATAATTGGAATTCATTTTGACGTAATTGTATCAGCTCAAAAGTTTACTCTGTAGCGTGTACACATGATTGGGTCTCATACCTGGAAGCAATGTTTTCTTTGTCTTAACAACAACTTTCAATGTTCTTTGCTGAAGAATATGATGTTATGTAATTTGCATGACACAGATTTGTCAAAAGGGAAATTCAAAAATGAAAAAATGTAATGTTATAAAAAAAAAATTTTTAAAAAATGTAATTAAAAATATTAGAGCAAAGATAAAAAAGTTTTATAAGAAAAATATTTTTTATTAACAAGATCACGTCTTTCTGAAAAACTTCATTAGACATTTTCCCTTTTACAACAAATAAACCCCCGCATTTGCTTTCAAAACCCCTTTTACCTCATAAACGCTTTATATGTTTTGAACTTTTGTTCTTCACTGAATTCTTGCCAAGATTGTTACATTTAACAAATGAGATACGCTATGATATATAACATTGAAGACAACTGAATGTTTTGGCAGATGATATACATAATTATTACCTTGTGTAAGCAGATATGAATATTAGAAAACTGAAGATTCAACCTACCAACATATTCTCCTATTTTGTTGTTCGTTTTTCTTGACCTCAGTAATAATATTTATAAACAGATATGAAATCATGCCAATATTCTAAGATTGATCAGTTAATATAGTCTTTTTAAATATCATTAATACTGAGTTACGAACACTGCATCAGTTTTTCGGGAGATGATGCTCCATTTTGTACAGTTTGCAGTCAAATATTTCCATCTTGAATGCCATGATCTTACCCAGGTTCATGATTGATTTTATCGAGTAAATCGGCTCCAAGTACTTTTTGCCAAACTTTGATCCATTACTGAAAGGAAATAAACATGTATTCTTTACTATTCTAAGATTTAACTAACTCTTCTTTTTTGTCATTCATAAAGACGATTGTTGTTATTTCTTTTGGCATTCTTCTTTTTTCAGGTTGTCTATTTCATTGATGAAAAGGTCCGTGTTTACTTTTCAGCATTCAAACCAACATTTCGTAAATCGGATTTTGTTTTATTGAGTTATTTACCATATATTTTGAAATTATTTTTAAAACCATACCATCAGTTAAAAACATTCTAATAAGCGGCGATCCCTCGGCAGCAGTAATATGGATAAAAGTTGAAGATTACTCTGATTGACAGAAGTTGTTAATAAAAAAGTATGAAAAGTACAACTCTCTCAAGCGTTCAAGCATCACCACCAAAGGATTAAAATAAATGATCTTGTACCTGAAGGGATTGAACAAGATTGTTCTGAGCAGTATCAGAACACTGAGATGAAGTGCAGGACAATCTTTTACAGTTGCAACGTCACAGTACTTGACTTGACACCTGCTGTAAAGCCATTTCCAAGTTCTGAGTTCGTTTGTCTGATGTTGTTTTCTTATTTTTTGTTGCTGTTTTTTTAAATGAAAAACCCCTCAATTTGTGGATTGTTTTCTGATAATTTTGCTGTATCATCAGCTTCACCTGAATACTCTTTGTTTTGATGACATATCAAGTTTAACAATGTTGCCTATTGTCATTCACTATGATTTGTTTTATTTATTTGTTAATATGCTATTTCATTTGTGTCTTCAAATGGCAAGTATCTTGTTATAAATAAGTCTAATTCAACAGCAACAAAAGTACAAACTTTACAATGTTCGCCGAGAGATAAATTTGTTTAATTCTGCTATGTTAAGCATTCCTTACTTGACAAAACATATCTAACACCTGTCTTATTTTCATTTGTCAAATTTCTAAATTGTCTTTTGTCTTTCGTCATTTGAATACATTATACTTTATATAGTTTGTTATTTATTGCCTTTTAAATAGGCAATTATACATTAAAATAGACATTAAATCAAATGTTTCACGGACATGCTAGTCAAAAAGAAGGCGATACAATAATCAATTTATTTTCAATGTGGAAGACATATATGTCATGCCCTTTTAGTTATAGTTGTTCTTAACTACTAAAGAGAAGTACATAAGTATGTAATAATCTCAGTTATGCATATTATGCTTGATTATAATTTAATATTTAGTGTGTACTTAAGTATGGCATTTTTGTTATGATAAGCATATCACTGATTTATATTACACAAACAAATAAAACAACAATAACAACACAAATAACAACAACACTAAATAAAAAACAGCTACATATAAAACAAAAAAATAAAACTAAAGTAGACCAGCCCTTAATTTGATGCTGAAGCTAATATTTATTTCATATCGTTGAAGACTGTTCTACAAAAGAAAACGATTGGATGCAAAACTCTTTTAACCATAACTTTCTGAAGAAGATCTATGGTATGAGGAGTAAGAAATGTACTCTCCTGATATTATAATTTTAACAGGCATTAACAGACCCTGATTGATGACTTGGCAGCATAAATATTTTACAATTACGGGTAATTATCAAACTTGAATCAGACCTTAACTTTAGATCAGACTCAAAGAGGGGAAACATAGAGTTTCTGTAGCATTAGCATGTTGACATATGAATTACAACATGAATAATAAAATATGAGGGGTCATGGGATAGATCCTTGTAGAAGCCCACATGTGACATGAGCCTGAGCTTGATAAGATAGGACGTTAAATTTTGGTTAGGTGCTACATCTGTACGATGATTATATCAAGGATCGTATTGGATGCATGGAGGAATGGAGGGACACATGGCCTGTTTATGTTACATATAGGGGTTCATGGCATGTCAACCTCAAATGATTGGTTGAGCGACCATGTTTAATTGATTTTTAGTAAATCGTTTATGAAGTCTACTGGGAAATGCATATGTAGTCATCTTCATATTAAAGAAACAAGAATAACTTTTTAATGTATGCAGTTATATTTATTTGAAAGTGTTTATGATGTTTGAGTTACTATTTGGTAGACTAGCAAACAGTTTATGGCTATGCTAGAAATTCATTTGTGTGTTCGGATCCCGCAACTTGCGAAAATATTTGTTCTATAACGCCACTAGCAACAATAATAAATCGGGAATTTACATTTATCCCTGCAGGAAAACCTTTTAATTTGTACGTGTACTAAAATGCAGAAAAAATGGGCAAGTGGAATTTCAACTTTATCAATTATTAATACGAAATTGAAGATAAGAATATCTTACTTCATTTACCAAAGTTAGACAGAATAATGGTAATGAATATTATGTTTTGTAATCATAAGTATTATCTAAAATAATATAAGTCTACGGAAATAACTTTGATGTGGTTAGGACAACCGCAGGTAAATTGTTAATAAGGTAATTTATATGCGTAGTTCAGCAGATTAGGGGATTAAATGTAATACTAACACAGTCAAAAAGTCTATTATCTGTTGAATGTTTTATATGCATGCAGTTGTGCCTCGATGATCTAAACAATTCACCATTGCCATAAGTTGACGTTGAATACTGCTTAAGCCGGTGCTAGGGGAGTTAGAACGGTAGTTCGCTTTTTTCACCTCCTAGGACAGTAATTTGCTCTTTTCACTCTCATCTATGAACAGGCTACATCAAAGTAAGCCTACAACATTTTCGATTTTGCCGTTTTTAAGTTCCGTTTTTTTGTTATATATAATACATATACGGGCAGTCGACAAAAGGTGCTGATATTTTATGACACTTGACAATACAGGACTGGGACCCGCAACAACTGCATAAGAGTCGGACACCTTTAATCACTATCTCACATCTTCACCCTGAACGACTCGAACCTTAGTGTTATCAATAGGTTTTCACGTTATTCATTAGATTTTGAATTTTTGTGTTTTGCAATGTACTAAATAGTAATGGCTGTTTATCTAAAATTACAAATATAGCGGCTAGAACGTGTTATAATACGAACTATATTAGTCACATAAGTTTCTATTTTAGAATTTTTCAATGATAAAACATTTTACACAGCAATTACTTCCATAGAATCCCTTCTGTTTCTCAAATTCAGATTTTGGGAACATTGATGCCAGCACTATTAAGTGTTGAGAATTGAGTACCGCTCAAGCCGGTGCTAGGGGGCGTGAGGAATGTTGCACTGCACATTATCCCTCATGTACAGACTCAATCAAACCTAGTCTGCAGTTCTCTTGTAATTTTGTTGTGATTAATGCTTCCGAGGGATCACTTTGTTTCCAGATTTTTATTTCTTTTAATCAGTTAAAATCACCGGTAATATTACTATTCTTTTTTTTAAACCACCATAAATTTTCTGAAAACTAAGTTAAGAAATAAACAATGGACTCTTCTAGGGAAAAATTATTAAGTTACTTAATAGATAAGTGCAACAAAAAATGCACCGTTGCTAAAGCCCGAATAAACAGCGCCCCACACGACTGTGTTCACTGTTCAAATTATATTCAGTTATCTGTCAATTTCAAATCCAGATAAACCTTTTCCATTCAAAATGGAAAGACAATTCAAACAAATAACACTGATACTTATAATAATTATTATAATTATGGATATGATAAAAAGGTAGTCTATAAGATAGACAATCTATGTGGTCCCACATTGTCTATAGAAAGTTACTAAAATATCTTTATCTTTAGTATATTTTATCCCACTTTTTCACTAGAGCAGCATCCTTCAAAAGAATTGTATAAGATAAAATAAACTATTTTTGAGTTATTAAATGAGTTATTTTAAGTAAAATTTATAAAAACTGGTAATAAATATGAAAGTTAAATCGTTAAATGTAAAGCAACTGATACACATAAATGATTCTTTCATCAGTGAAAAATATATATTAAGATGATGCATTTAAGTTAACAAAGAGTTTGGATAATTTATCGCACTAAATAAACCTTTAAACGCCATATAATCTTTTAAGAACGTTTAACGATCTAAGGGTCACACAGAGAGGCAAATGAAATGGTTCATTCAATGTTAGCGTTTACATTTTCAATAAACATGTTAAAGATATTTTACACTAATTTTAACTTTTGACGAATCTCTTTCATCCGACCTCTTTCGTTATCCAAAGCCTGGCATTACAGTCAATGGTGGTATTTTGTAGAAAAACCGTCGAAATTCTTTGGCATTGAGGGACAGTATTTTATATAAAAACGTTGTCTCTTCTGGCTATATGGGGCATCAACTATTTATATAGTATATTTACAATTATTTTGCTCTTAGTTAATTGCTATATTTATGTACTGCGTATGGCAATAATTTAATATTTCGTTTTATGATCACAGTAAATGAAAGATGGTCTATTTACTCAAAGGTTAAAGATAGGCAGCAGGTGCATTAAGGGTTCTGTTTACCCAGACATTATACGATGCCCGAGTTCAATGGTGACTTTGTATCAATTTTTTTCTAATACCCACTGGGCACCGTTTCATAGGCGGTAACGGTTTTTTTCTGTACTGATTACAGTTAAGTAAGAGTAACACCTTTTGGAACATCACTGGAATGTCAGTTTATACAATAATACATTTATGTTAAAGATGTATATTACGATATTTATAGGTAATATTGATATTTATAGCTTATTTAGAACGGTTTTATATAGGAAATATTTGGACGAGTACACAGCTAAAGAAAACATATTGAACAAGCAGCCAGGCGAGCCTCATATGAATCCTCAGGCCATGTGCGAATCCAAAAGTATCCCATCTTGTTAAAAAGATTTACACATATTAAATTGGTGTTGCCACAAAAATTGTCCATGTACATGCTCTTTTTAAACCCTTAAAGATGAAAATAAGTCGAAACAATAGAATTACGTAATGATACATGAAATAAAGAACGTTTTGGTGTGTGCTTTATATTTTGTTCTCATTATCAATGAGTGAATTAATCAATGTATTCGTTGGGTTAATAAGTTAAGCTATTTTCCCAAGTACCTTAACAATAATGATAATATTCACCACCACATAACACAGATAAAGCAATCTATTTTAATTTCAGACAATTTGACTACTCACTTATGACTCTGGTTTTTTTTTATAAATGTTATAAATGTCGTAACCTTGTTAAGAAAATTGAAAAGTGACACTGTGAGTTTTATTGCTTTGAAGGTAACAACCATACCTTAAAATGATTTATCTTATTTTACTTTCAGTTACGACTGTGACGTTTGTTTTAGTATGATATGGCTTCCAGTTTGTCCTACAATGATTGGAGGAAAAACAGGAATAAATATCACGTGACTGACAATATATTTGTTTTTAAGAAATAAAACCATGGATTTTGTTTTGTTTCGTCTGTGTGTGTGTGCGTGTGTGTGTGTGTGCGTGCGTGTATGTGTGTGTGTTTATGCAAAGACAGATGCTACATGCATTGCATTTGATTTTAAAATGTATTGCTCTAATGTGTATATGAAAGGAACTGTTTATTTACAAAGTACAAAACAAAGTGAATGTTTATGAAAAAATATCATCTATTTTCATTGAAACGCCTTGAAAGTTAAAGTTAAAGTTATCCTCGAATATCGAATCAGGTGTTTTTAAAGGTTCTCCATTTTATTAAGTATTCCCCAACTAATAATCATACAATAACTAGTGCAATTTCAAACAGTTTTAAATCGAACTTAAATTTCACACATAATTTGTTTATGAAGTCATGTATAAAAAGAGAACTCATGAAAAGATATTGAAAGCTACCTATTCGACGTCATCCGGTTCAGTGACGTAATGATTTTGATGCAACGGCTTCTCCTGGCACCTTGGTACTACTAGCGTTATACTTTCTGTTGAGTTCATTCGTTGTCCATGCAAATGTAACAAAGCGGACACTGCTTTAATTGCAGTATTAGATGAAGATCTTAGTTCTTTCAGGGTTAGCTGAGTCTAGTTAAGACAAATGCTTTCAAAAAGTGTTCATTTAGAAATGACCATCCTAAAACTTTATGAATATACCTAATAAAAGTATTAGTAAAACACACACACACACACACGCACCAGTTAACTGGGGGAGACTAACACTAAGAAATATAATATTTCAGCCTATTAAACAAAGTATCCTTTTATATAAATCACATCCGACAACTGGAACCATGCTGCGCCGGGAACAAGTTTTTCTTTTGATCGACGGGTAAATCGGGATATTTTACGCTTCCTGTATTTTCTAAATATTGGTGTGTCTAAATTCATTAACTACTTTATTGAAATTAAGTTTGATTTATTAAAACATATTTATGATTTCTATACATATTAGTAGGAGCATGCAGAGGGGCTTATGTTAAGAAACGAGTTAGTAGGGTCCTCCAAATAAGTATCTTATGACAACCAATCAGTATTTGAGTACTTGGTATGTTGTATAGTACTTTTAAATGTGATAAAATCAACATTTCGGACAACAGAGATCATCCGAAATGCAAGCACTTAAGATTTTAAACAAACATGAATAATAACGATAAATATGTCTTTAAATCCGTTATTTACATATTTTAACATATCCATATTAAGTTTATAAACAATACTGATAAACTCTTAATAAATAAACATAGGTTTATGATAAACTAGTCGACAGTTTATATAATTTAAATATTTTGAATATATACATACTTGACAAACGTGTAATTATGTTTGCACGCCCTTGACCACAGTTACCTCTTGTTACATTGGCAATGTTAAATTAAATTAGGAACTTTAAGGTTTGGACCTAATGAGATGTACCACTTCAGCCAGCCTCTGTATATATGTATAGAATCAATAGGCATGCAACCTTAATATATGTATAAAATGTGAACTATAAAACATTTTTGCATTACAGTTTGGAAACTTTTCTATTGAAAATGTGGCAGAGTTAAAGCGTATACCTATAAAATGCACGGGGCGTCAACTGGGGTACGCACTCTGGTTACCGCACTGTCTGTCGGGGATTAACATAGAGCAATGCTCGTTGATTGGCTTCATTATTCTGGGGCAACAAGGAAAGGGACAATGACAGAACAATCATATTAAGATGCTCTTAAATTGGTTCATTTTTCTAGGGTTTCATAACTTGACGACACTGGGGAAAGTGTTTTTATTTTTGCCTATGATACAAAAAAAGAAAGAAAATCAAAAGCAATCTGATTTATACTCAGGGACCATGCCCCTCGAACAAATCAGATAGCCTCGTGTGTCGATGCTCTTTCTATTACCAAAGGTATGCAAATGTTTATAAAATGGGCGGTAAACAATATCTCTTGTATATATTTAACAAAACCTCTTATGTATATACATGTGTATACAGAAAGTTAATGTGTGTATTGCAGCAAACATTCAAGCTAAACGTAATCAATGGTCATTATATCACTGTGCAATTGTTTGCATAAATCTTATGACCATTTCATAATCCTGCCTCCATTTCATATGTAAACTGCAGGTGCTAACAATTGTAGTGAAATTGAGAAATGATGATGTTTAAGAGAAATAGAATATCACGACACCAGGATTCATACCTGTGAAAAAAGTTTTAATTTCCATTATAACGTGTTAATGTATAAAGACAGCAACAGCAAATACAACAATTTTGTCAGTCATTACATTATTTAGCCTTTAATCATTTTTTCAAGCATTAAACATTATCTTAAACCAGCAAATAATGCAATGTCACATAATGTATTTTTGTCATGAAACACCACTGTTTAGAATCATTTTACTTAGTTTCCCATCTATTCATTGTATATTTCCCATCTTGATTCATTTTATAAATATAAATTTCGAAAAACTTATCTGGAAATAAAAAATTCGTCCACGAACAATTGTCTGCTTCCATTTCTAATGTAAATATCTGGAAAAAAGAGAGATGCATCGAAAGTGTTAAAAAATAACACAATTACATAAAAATTGTAGACTTGGTTTGATTTAGTATGTACATGAGGGATAATGGAAAAGTGCAACATTCCTCACGTACCCCTAGCACCGGCTTGAGCGGCACTCAATTTTCATCACTTAATGTGCTGGAATCAATGATCCCGAAGAACCATAGGAATATAATAAAATTTTATTCAATATCTAAGATGAAGATTTTTAATCAGATTAAAATTTAAATAATGTTTTCAGCAGATAAATTATATTTTAGAAAGACCTTCAAAATGGTGAAAGTTGCATTTTCGAAAAAGAGAAAATCAATATAATGATTACAATATTCAACTATTTAAGCGATGGATTAATGTTGCAGTAAAAATTTTACACCATTATTTAAGATATAACAATCGCTGATAGAATGAGGGAGGTTACTTTTAACTCACTATTTATATAAGGAAAGTAGGGTTGTCTTTCTTTCCACTTAGAGGACTGCTGCAGTATAGCAGTATAATACGGAAGAGTAAACTGACTCCCCTAATATATTTTAAATGCCTGTTTTAAATAAGACGATACACGATTACAACATGGTTCGTAATGTTTTTTTTAAAGTTATTTATACAGTTTATATTGGTCGTTTCTCTTCTTTGGCTAACGTATACTGTTAGAGATACGTATTTTAAACTTAAGACTTTCTTAAGACTTTTATTTATATGAAATATGATTTTTTCTTCTTTAAATTGAAATGTAACTTTGTAAAGCAGACGTTTCTTTGTGTTAAACCGTTTTCGTTTATTTGAAAAAGTATGTTTTCAGGGCAGATATAGAGATGACATAATCAATAAATTTCCAAGTATCATCGAAGAAATTTTAGGGTGTATAATAACAGAAGAAACTCTTTAAGATCTATCATTTAAATAACATATAACCTGTCATTTTTTAAAAAATATGTACATGTATTATGAAAAAGTTGTTTTCTCTAAGGCATATAAGATATATAAGTGGGGTCAGTATACTCTTCCGTAGTAAAAATATATGCATTAATTACACATTTTACAAGTAATTTTGAAGAAAAAAATGTTTAAAAATACTACATATTCATTACTAACAATTACTACATATATACTACATTTAACGCAGTAAACAGTTATTTACATAGCATACGTGGCACACAGAGCACTAGCCGCTGTGACAGAGTTACGTTTTTTTGAATTAAAGGATTTCGGAATAAAGTTTTGCTGTATATTAAATGCTGAACAGATTGGCATGACTCTATATTTTTATCCATAGGAAAGTCAAAGTCAAAATGTTTATTGGCATAACTATTTACTTGTTCATCATCAAATATCAAAATTTTCGGTTTAGTTTTTAACATTTATGTATAAATGTACAAAGCATGATAAATATGACATATTTTCTAACAATATTAAAAAAAGGACACATAATATAATGGTATAAATTAATTTTATATAAAAATCTTTCCAGAAAATTTATTGTTATTTGTATTAATTATACTTATAAAAAGTGATCTTCAAACAGAAAAGCGTGGACATATTAACAAAAAAGTGATACTCGTTTTCAATAACTTGCGTAATACATTTGGTAAATAATAAATAGTGTTTGTAAACACTTCTGAATGACCCTCTTCAATAGCTTACCTGTTAGTCGAGCATTAAAATCCTAAAAGTGATCTTGGCTATTTATTAATTTTGTTCCAAACATTATTGCGAAACAAAATAATTTTCACAACATAATATAATTTAATTTAAATTTCAACTTCCGTAGACTCGCAATTCAGCATACAGGTTTTGCATACATGTATTTTGATTTTTAATAACCTGTGTAAAACTTTTCTAATTGTGAAGTACTAACCACTTAGTTAGGCTTCTATAAATATTTAAGAAAATACATTTTGTCAAACAGGAAATAATTAAATTATCAAGATCTTTTTAAATACGTTAGTCTATACATTTATAAATTATATTCGAAATAGTACATTTGCAAGTCTTTGAGCTTATAAATCGTAATAAATAATAGATAATAATTAAACAAAACAATTAAAGATCTGACTTTATACACTATAATTTTTATCACTAATAACTTAACTAAATATATCTATTATAAAAGAAAATATTGTCTAGAGCTCTAAAAATTTAAAAATAATTTTGGAATATTTAGATTAATTTTGTTATCTAGTGCCTTTTTATATGTAAAAAGATATTTACTTACGCTCATGTGAATTTTATATAGAATATATTTGGGTAACAATAAGTATGTTATCTTAATGATAGGAGAATGTGATTCCGATAAGTGGATGCCTACAGTTACTCGGGTAAGATAATGATTGTTATGAAATATGTTATATTGTTATATCATAGAGGCACGTTAGCACAATAACAATAACATTGCACAGTAACGACTTATACTTGCGCAATGACGTATGTCAATAATTACAATGGATAGACATAGGACTGGTCTACCGTAAACACACAGACTGCGGATTTCACAGTTTTATTAACGAACCGTCCAAACGCAACTCGGAATAAAGTCTGAGATGAATTGTTAACGAAGATTATTAAAACTTCTTATCAATTGGATAAAAAAAAAATAAGAAAGTACACAAATGAATATTTGTTAAATGAAAATATAGAAAATGTTAAGGCATTGATTGCTTTCAGAAGGTCTCTGAAACAACGATCATTTCAGCAAGTTCTTTGAACGTTTGATATCACATCAGTAGAAAATGGATCACGTATGATCTTGTTCTATTAGATGTTAGTCTTTATTAAAAACTTGTGTGCGAAATTTCAGATCATTCGCTCAATCAGTTTTTCTAGAATAATCATTGTAATTGTGAAAAAATGACCCAAAAATGAAAAGCGTTGCATCGCTTTTCACGTAAATCGGGCTAAGAATAGCACAAACGTAAATTTTCAATATATATTTCTGAGTCTAAGTTTTATTGAACTGTTGCATATCTTCCCGTGTAAATGGTCACAGTTGGTCAATGTAAAAAAATCAAATTTTATGCTTTTAGGCTTTTAGACCTCTGTGGAGTTCCTTTAAAATTTTCTTTTGACTGTTAAGTAAAATGAATGATGATATATGTGAAATAACATTCACTGGAATAATGTTTTTGAACTGCCCAGTATGCTTATATTCTATTTATATGTCCAATTCATTACCCAGCACAAAATAAAATATTGAAATGTGTTCCCAGTCATCTGAGAGAAACAATACAGGCAATGGATGACATACCTCCAGATATTTGAATTTACCGATACATTTTGAAATTTCTTTAAGAGTCATTTTTTTCTGTCGCGCTATTTCATTGGTTCATTCAAATATTACTGGAGCACCAATTCCGAACGTGATGTACTTGTTGATGCTTTTAGTACTAGTCCCGTTGGAAATGTATTTATCGGAAATTTCATGGAAATAAGTGTATGACTATAGCTTCACATAATGTGATCAGAAATAGATTATTTAGCAACAGTAGAGAATGGATGTTCAAATTGTGATCTTATATACTGTTGGACTATTCTGGCTATATATTGAGACAAGCTGTAAGTAATTTTTATAACATACACTTTTTTTAAAAATTATATGTTTATATTGGTAACACTTCCATATGCTTCTGAAAAGAAATTTAAATCATAAACTAGTAAATTGTATCTGCTTTCATTTTGATGAAAGCCTTACCTATAGTTGTATTTGCGAGAGCCTTACCTATATTTGTATTTGCTTTCATTTAATGAAAGCCTTACCTATAGTTGTATTTGCTTTAATTTTAATGAAAGCCTTACCTAAAGTTGTATTTGCTGTCATTTTAATGAATAGTTTATATAATGTTTTATTTCATGACAAAAGAATGCTCTTGTTTTGACAACCGTCAATTGTTTATAAAATTCGGTCAGCCTTGATTTCCTATTGATGTCTCCGATACACCGATTGCATTTTAGTTTTTTTTCGCCTTTGCCTATAAACCTTGAAAAGGGAACTTTTATAAAACTTCTAGAAAATTTTAGACATAAGATAAATAAATAACTGAATGATGGTCTCCATTTATTCATGTAAGTAATGGAATAAAAACGCATCAATATTTTCACTCCCAAATTTGTATGGCATCGGAGTCAGTAGCGCTGTGTACGCTATCGATTTATCTGTCCCGTTGCATGTAAATACATAAAATAACAATGAGAACCTCGCTTCAGCTGAAAAAATAACATCCCAGATATCATTGCTGCAATAATATGTTGTTACATTGATCATTATCAATTTCAATACAAATTAGTAATATAGAACACATTTCAAGCTGAAAAATAACCGGGTTGAATCAACTTTGTTTGCCTTTGTTTAAGCTAAAATTGATTATTTTGAACATCGCACAATTAGTCAAAATAACAATCGGCAATTGTTCTTTGTTCCTGATTATAATGGAAAGGCCACCATCAATACTGGTACAATACTACGAATATTTACATTATCGAGTATTTTATTCTATTAGTGTGTTGCTTTTTTAGGAAATACAAATTTAACTGAACAAATGTATTTGTATAAGGTTGCTACGTAGTTAAACTTGCTTTTAAAAACAGTGTCTAAAATCATTTGTACTTATTTTCGTTTCTGAATGGCAACAGTACAATTGCCGGCTTTTTGATACACAAACAAAAAATTATGTACAATAAGTAAAGAAAGTTAATATCATATTTCCTATATAGTTTTTATTTATTCCCTCATTGCCAATAGTGATATGAGTGTATGTTTTGTTCATGTTTTAATAGAAAAGTGCTTGCTAGAAATGTATCAAATATATTTGTGCTGAGACTGAACTTTCTATATGTTGAAAAAATTGTATTGTTTGTGAGACCTCTAGAAGTTTTATTAAACTTTTTAAATCTTTATTTTACCACCGACAGCCTTATGATACATTTTGTAAATGATTTATACAACTTCTGGAATACGACAAGGTGTCATAAGTCGCCATCATTATAATGCTTAATGTCAGAAGCGTAATATTTTATGATATAGTTTATATTGAACTTTACATTATTTGTATGATTACAATATAAATCATTATCTCATGTGGGATTACAACGAATTCACTCAATCTAATGACATTAAAACACATACAGCAAATATAACTATATGTCAACCGTTCAGAAATATTCATGATTTATTCACATGAGTAGGAACTGGGGACGGAAAATTCAAGCTTTTCATTATAAATGCAATTTATTATAAATGAGGTCAGAAATTTACCTTTTTATAATCATAAGTTATTTATATTGATTTCGTGATATTAGGAAAGGCGATCTAAATTCCTTTGTTTGGTTGGTTGTAAGGCGCACCAACACAGTTTCGGTCACATATGACACCAAAAAAAGGAAAGATGATTTGGCTAACGTCAGGTGTTATAAAATTTAAGCAACATCAGAGATCAAAGCCGCCTCAACTGCTAAGAGATGCATAGACTCCAATAATTAGAACCCATTTAGTCGCCCCTTGTTGAACGGTTGCTGTAATACTGATGCCCCAACCAGTGAAGGCAATCCCCGCAAGTTTTGTCTGAATGTTATACTTATATATTACTTGCCAAGTAATAATGGTGACAATTAACAACATAAAAATCATATACAAACGATCATGTTTTAAAATATAAATATTTTCAATTGCCATAAAATTGTTAAAACAAAAGATCATGTGAAATTCGCAAAATGGTTGAAATAACATTTGTACTTTACTGACTTAGCAATGATGTGGACTGGGCGGACAATATACTACGTTTTTATATCGGAATTGACAAAATTTTTGCCATTAAACATCAAACATTTAGTGGTAAAAAGACTTTGAAGTGTACTATTCAATTTTTTAAAGTGTCACATTTCCATTCAAAAACCTTAACACACAGGTTGAATTTAGTGTTTTTACCATTACAAAAAGTCCCATTGAAAAGCTTTGTCAGAAGTACGTCGATATACTTGTATTTTAAAGTAAATAAATACATTGATATTCATCCAATTAGCTCCTGTAAGTATGTCTCCATATTATCTACATTATTAATATAATTATCAATAATGTTTTATTTTATTCTGTCCTTGCTTTCAGTTATATAATCGTTTCTTAACAATACAACTATCTTTGAAAACATCAAATAAGCAATTATATATGTCTGCAAATATATCAGAAATAGAAGTTTTATGAAATCAAAAGATGTAATATCAGTTAATTGAATATATATATGTAACAAAAGTTTTTGTTGTATAGACGATTGTCATAATATTAAAATGGATGTCTTTTTTGCAGTATATTTTGTTAGAAATCCTATGTACGTAAACTATTCTAAAGAAATAATTGCTTCTGTAATTTCCTGTTGATATATTTCAGTTCTCTTCCGTTAATATATAATGCTTATTTGCAAACGTCTTATTGTGACGAAAACAAGTCTAAAATGACCGTGATATTGTATTTTAAAGTATCCCGTAGGTACAAAAGATAAGGGAAACACAAGGTCAATTAGATGTAAAAAGTAGCACATAGTTCTTAAAGAAAAGTTTGCGATGAAGGATTCTACCCATCTGTTCACCAGTCGGTTTATGTTATTTGGTTTTCTATTTTGAATTATTTGTAATGATACCTGCCCGTGCTTTGCTCTTGTGCTCTCGCCTGTCCTGCTTGCTTCCTTGCCAGTTGTCCTGTGTTGCTGGGTTATGTCTTAAGATTCGTTCATTGAATGCCGCCCTTCCTTGGTGATTTTTGGTTTCATAGTTTGAGTTTGCATCAATCCTAACTGCCTTACAATCAGACAGTTGGTACCTGCTGTCATAATTCCTTGCAAAACTTGTGCTAAAGTCTTTGTCACATTTTACAAATATTAATTAGAAGCTTAGGATGTTCCGTTGTTTTACCATAATCAGTGTTAACTCGGCCGTTAACAAATTTGTGGTAAATCGGCCTGATTTACATAATCTTTGCTAAACTTATTCAGTAACTGTCAATTTTCTGAACTTTCTGTTGGTATCATGTAATTCATAACAAAATCTATGAACGGTGATCTTATTTCCCTTCCTCTAGGAGACGGTCCACTGAATTTTCGCCCTATAAATCATATAGTAAATCCATCACATCTAAGACTACATTCCGGACACAGCATTACCGGTACAGGAACTTGATGAACTTAAGAACAATACTATCCAACTAAATTTAACACATAAAGATAAATCGTTAGCCCTATAACTTTTTTCAGCAGCATTAATTTTATTTGTGTAATCACTATAAAATAATTTAAATAACAACTGGTGTGTATTCTTGTGCACAGAACTTCCCGAAACCTTCCACCCAGAAATTCTGCAAAGGTACACAAATACAATGTTTAAACTACTCAGATATGACACATAATCGAACTTACCAGGGATGATTTGAAATGGGTCACTTCAAAATTCAAATGAACTACTTTCTACAATGGATTGGGTCTAATTCCATACCAGGGTGACACCTAAAGTTAACTGGAATGAAATCAGTCCAAATGTTTTAGACAACCAATCCTGTATGACATCTTTGTTCGAGAAGACATACATACATTAACGTTATGTATATTCATCACATGTTGTTTCTCAGTTTGCCCAACATATATTTCAGGATGAACTGTTTATATTTTACAAGAGGTAAACAAAGGGTATCGATTGACACATTGCCGGCTAAATATTTGAGCAATATTAATGATTTTTCTGCCGGACTAAATTACTTTTTTGATTATTTAAACAAATCAACTAGAAAGCTATGTATCTTTTCAATGAAATAATCACTCAAATTGTAACATTTATAATGTATAACTAAAATTAAATTTCTTTTCCTAGAGGCTTCATTTTAAATGCTAGTGAATGTTTGGCAAGACGAAGCCCACATTAATACATCTATTTTGACTCGTATTTTGGAAATGATTTTAATTTATTTCAAAACATCTAGGAAATAATCACAGCATTTGAGAAATAGAAATAATATCATATCTAGGGTTAAATAAGGCTTTTACCTAAAATAAGACTTTCTAAGATCCATTAATGAGATAAACAAAACTATCAATTACATGTGTTTGGGTTGCAAACAATTCTTTAGAAAATTAAACTTTTGAGGATTTTTGTATCGTTAATATATTCAAAAATATCACAATTAACAATATACATGTTAATCATCACAAGATTTCAATTCTATTAATCAACGATTATTATTATCACTTGATCTTTTCTATCTATCAATATATCATTTGTCGTTATTGATGAGTCATCATAATTGCGTTATTGCTAGCAATCATATAGACCATCAAACATTATAAATATCTATACACTTGCAGAAATATCTCCACCATCCATATTGATTCAAATCTATTAGATTGATGTCCATATATATTTTAAACAATATTATACATTACAGTTTCAGGTGGATTCATTTTAGATGTTTAAATTGTTGGTTTCCCACCCATCCCCTTCATTTTTCTTTTGGAAGATTCAAATCCAATTGATGAACACACATTGAACTAATTCAATTTATTCAAAATATTATACTGGGGTTGTTCCTCCGTGGTGTTAAGAAATTGTGAAAGGGAGTGGTCTTTCTTTTATTCTTGAGTGAGAGATAAACTATATGAACTGATTTTTTTTTTCAAAAATGATTTCTGTGGTAATTAAATATGAAAAAATCAGTTTTGCAGAGCATACCACGTGACTGTATATAAGATTGAGGGCATTGAGGGAAAATTCCAATCTGGTCAGACAATAATACTGAGGTTGAAAATCCGTGGTGTCAAGCCATTTTGCATGTTCAGAAAGGGAGAGGTTCTTTGAGAAAATATGTATCAAAAGAATATTTTCATTAAAATCAAGTATGAAACAATAATCTGAGTTATTGACAGATACATTTTTACAGAGGATATCATATAAATATATTTAGGTGTTTTGTTTTTACTTGTTTGTCTAAGAGTATCATTAATTATTATTAATAATTACTATGCAGAGAAGGTTTCAAATGATTTTTGAAAGGAAAACAAATATTGCAATTTCAACATGTAGCTGTTCACGTTAAGAATCACTGGAACATTGTGTGTAAATATGAAATTTCTCATTTATTATTTAATGAAAAGCAGCGAATAGATAAAACAGTACATGGGGGTTGATTGATAATATTTAAATTACAATGAACATATTCCAAGTCTTCGATTGATGTTGTTATTAAATGCTTTTAACTTGTATGTAGACTTTAAATACTCACAGTGTTTCAAATATTGTATATCTGAGTTCACACATTGAAACAATACGTATGACAAGTTAATGATAGAATAATGTGATTCCAATTAGTGATTACCTATAACTCTGCAGGTGTGAAATGTATTGCTCTATAATGCATATTGTTCTACAATGTAGGTACGTCAACATAATAACATCGGTATGGCACAACGGCGATGGGATAATTTCTGAAATATCCTAAATAAACATGGCAAGTCAATCATTTTTATCTGAAATATTGAATTTACTAAATTTGAATTTTTACCAACATGCAAATAAAATACTCATAACATACACGTTTGGAAAGTAGATAAATCTTACCCACTCATATAAAAACGGATTTTCGCTTTATTATCTTTAATAGTAGTCAAAATTAATGGACACTTTGCGCATAATATATTTTAACTCAGTAGGTCAAAGGAGATTTGTAATCTTCCATTCTAATAGGTAGTATCAAAACTGCAGATGTTGATGTGTTGTAAAACGATGTTAAGTATTCACATTCTGTCTGTAAATTAAATTTGAACATGATTGCTAAGGTATTGAAGTGGATTTCATACCTTTTAAGTCTCTTACTTCATAAATGTGCTGCATCCCTGCTGCTTTGCATGAATAAATATATATTTTCTTTGTCATGAAAGTCGTTTTTAATAGTGTTTAGATATAATTCTGTGATTCTGCCTTTTACAAGTATTTAAACAAATAATTTAAAAGAGTTCTGAAAAAATCATGTTCCGGAACTGCTTTTGTGAACTGCTCGTAAAGCGTCACCATTATTATTCTCAATATTTTTTATCAAAAGTACAAATCATTATCCAGCACAAAACATAACCGTAATCCTCAGATACGTTTCTAGTCGTTGCTTTGAATAATATTTATTTGGATTGATTCACTTCATTTCCATCCATAAAGAGTGATATTGAAATATGTTTCTAGTAGTTTGAGATAAACAATATAGGCGATAGATGACATATTTCCAGACATTTGAATTAACCGATATATTTTGAATTTCTGTAAGCGTCATCTGTTTCTGTCGTGCTATTTTATTGGTTATTTCAATTATAACTCAGAAATGACACAGGAGCACCAATTCCGAACGTGGCGTACTTGTTGATGCTTTTAGTACTAGTCCCGTTGGAAATGTATTTATCGGAAATTTCATGGAAATAAGTGTATGACTATAGCTTCGTATAATGCGATCAGAATTAGATTATCTAGCAACAGTAGAGAATGGATGTTAAAATTGTGATCTTGTATACTGTTGGACTATTCTGGCTATATATTCAAACATGCTGTAAGTGACCATTACATTTATTCTTGATTCAAAGTAACAAATCAGATCGTATTTAAATTTTTGACAATTTTGTCATTTATGTCTTTGAAAGTAAGATCGATTTTCAATTAATGCATTTACTACCATTTGATTGGTAGCTATTGATGGTTTATGTTTATTTGAAGTTTTTTTTAAAAATAAATGCTGTGTTTGACAGACAAGTGCCAGTTTGAAAAGAAGCACCTGTGATAGTTTTGCTTTCATAAAATAGAGAGAAATAGAATCCCTAAAGAGAGTCCAAGACGGCAAAATTGAAAATGTTGCAGGCTTGGATTTATTGAGCCTATTCATGGACTGTACTGGAAACTTCAAGCTTTTGTCCACGCCCTCTAGCATCAACTTGAGCTGTATTCAACATTTAAATATGTAATTTTAGAAACATCCGCATATAAAACCTTAGATCGGAACTATTAACTTGTGCATTGTTTTTGCAATATTCTTTTCTTTTGATAATTTTTTTTAACAATTGTATTGTGATGTTTGCAGTGCACGCCCTATACTTCTTTTCTGGTGTTGTATTCGTAGTCATAAGATACGGGATGGTTCAAGTACTCAGCAATATCATAAAGCTCACCGAATAACAAATATTTTATGGCATCGAAGTCAGTGATGTATACGCTATCGATTCAACTATCCCATTGCTTGCATACACATGAAATAGCAATGGAAACCTCGCTCAAGCTGAAATTGAATATTCCACATACCCTTGCTGCAAATAATGAGCTATATTTGATAAATTATGACCAACTGATGATTATCACTTTTAATATGAATTAGTTACACTGCAACAACTGAAAATAATCTGTCACAAAAAAATGTTGATCATGTAGCAAGTGTGAGAGAGAATTCCATTTTTTTTTCATTCATAAGTCATAATGTCAGAACTATTTTTTCATTTTGTTTGACTTTATTCCAGCTGAAATCGATTATTGTACAAAATTACATTCGGAAATTATACTAGGTTTGCTGATAATAAATTTGTTGAAATGAAATGTCACTGTCATGCTGTCATTCCGTAGACTTACAAACCAGTTGGCTCTATTAGGCATCCGGGTCCAATGGAAACATTTCTACTGATACATGATTTATACATCTTCCCAAAAGAACTTGCCATTATAATAGAGTTTTATGTCAAAGTGAAATAGTTAATGATCAGTTTTAATTTGAAAATTGCATAATATGTATAATTACAATATAAATCATTAACTCATGGGATTTTCAACGAATTCACTCAAATTTAATGATTGAACGTATACAACAAATATGTCACCTGTTAAGAAATTTTCATGATTTATTCAGCTGAGTATGATCTGGGGACTAAGAATTCAAGATTTTCACAATAAATGTGATTTATAATGAAAGGGAATTAGAAATATAGATTGTTATCAAGTGAAATACAACCATGGTGGTAGAAAAGGCGATTAAAACTACTTTGTAATGTAATATAGTACAAATAATAATAACATTGTGATATGAAGGTAATGCATTACGAAATGTAAAATTTAAACTTATAATTAAAAAAAAATCAAAGTGACCTAAAACTATAATTATTAAACAAATCCTTTAATTGTATAAAATTACAAAATAGCTGAAATAAATGGTGAAATAATGTGTATTCGAGGGATCATGGACTTTGCATTTAAATGAGAATTAAGAATACACAAAAATAAATAAAGACATTGCAATAAAACTTCAAATGTGTCTTATCTGAAACAAATTAGATATCTGGGTAAATTTTACTTCTTTTAACATATTGATCTTTTTATTGAGGAACTTAATCATAATTAAGTTCCATTACTCGTGTTTTAAGGTTGTCAATTCTTCCTTATATATATATGTCGCCGAACTATCTTCATATCAGTGGTGCTTCATTTCTTCTTGCTGTTCTATTATATAAACAATTTCTTACACTAAAGTCGTCTTTGAATATTAATAAGCCAATCTATGTCTGCAAATATAGCACAAACAGAACTTATATTAAATCAAATGGTGCCATTACAATAACTTGGATATAGATTTCACTACACTTTAGAGACACTTTTTAATGTTATTATAAATGGATGTTCTTTTTGCATTTTATTTGGTTAGGAATCACATGTTTACGATACTATTAAGAATTAAATTGTTATGTAATTTTTTTACAAAGCAAATCGTAGTGAGATCGTGAAAGTAGGTCCACTTATTACATAGCAAGTTAAGGACTGATGTAAGTCAAGGTTAGCAATTTTCGGTCGGACAACAAGCTCAGATTGCATAGCAAGTCCAAGAAGTGCATTTAATCAATTACTGCAGCAAGTTCAGGTTGTGCAGTAACTCAGGTTAGTACAGAAGGCCCATGTTGCGAGGCATGTAAGAAGTGTAACAAGTCCAGGTTGTGTAGCAAGTCCCGATAGTGAAGCCAGGCCAGTACTATAACAAGTTCAGGTAACGCAGTATGTTCATGTAGTGCAGCAAGTCAAGGTTGTGCAACATACCTTAGTAGTCCGTCAAGGCAAATATTGAGTCAAGTCCTCGTACCGCAGAAGGTTCAATGGGCAAAGCAAATCCAGTAACGTAGCAAATCCAAACAGTGCAGCCTTTCCGATCACTGCGCAAGTCCAATAATGTTTTTAATGCTCAATTATATTTTGGGTTTATGTCAACGATCTGTCATTATTAGTGGTAATTAGAAATATGTTTAAAGGTAAAGGGGCACAGCCTTCTTCACAATGTTGATTTGGTTAATGCAAGCTATCTTCCACACTCCCTTTCACCGGCTTGAGTTTCATCTATATTTTCGTTCACATCAGCAGATGTGTTCATACGGCAGTTATGATAGAACCTTCAGTGTGGCTTGTGCCATACAGAAGAAAAACAATTGGTAGACCTGATAAAACAAAACAGGAGTTTGAATAATAAGAGGTTACGAAGCCTGGGCATATTGTTTCATTCTTAAGCTTAGTTACCATTTGTCATTATAAATTTGCAATAGATAGGAAATGCAAAGTACAAACGCATGCCTCCAATATCAGGTTGGCGAGCCTATGTGACTTTAGGACAAAGAACACGGCGCCAGGCAGACATTTCTAAACACATACCCGACTCAACAATACTGAATAGATTTGAAACAAGCCCTCTACAGTAACCAATTTAGTCGCCTGTTTCCGACTTTGTCGGAAGTCTTTCTCATTTCCACAATCTTTGCCCAAATGAGTCAGTAACTGTTTGTTGCCTAAACTATCAGCTACTGTTGTAATACGTCGCAAAAACGTACAAGATGATCTTATAACCTACAATGCTATCTTTATACGACATCAGTAAAACTGATTAGACGCACAATCCCATATAAACCCGTTGTACCATAAGACCATATATACCTCAAGGTCATGTGTATTTTTCTCATGATCTCTGTTAGTTTACCAATATATTTCGGGATAAACTGTTTACATTGTACAAGAGGCAAATAAACGGCGATATCGATTGATCTGTTCTTGTTCTTCCGACTGAATATTTGAGCATAATTGATGATTGTTCTTCGGGAATAAATTACTTTTTCATTTGTTCAATAAATCAACTAACATGCTCCGAACATTTACAATAACGCTATCTAAAATTGTAAAAGTATTTTATAAATTTTAAAAAATTCCTATTTCGTAGAAGCATTATGCTAAATGATAGTATATGATTTGATAAGAAGACACCTGCTTCGTTTAGTTGCTTTGAATTTTTATGGACTTATTTCTATCAAAAAGATTGTAATGGTCGCTATTGCTTATGATACACCGTACCGCATTCAATGATATCTTCAAATCCAACCCTCTGAACTTTTCTTTTGTTACAGTACCTTTCTGTCAGATGTTTTTGGGAACTTCTTTGGAAGCATTACAATACATGTAATAGGCGTATCTTTTCATCTTTTAAAAATATTAAAAATCACTTTAATTTAACCAGGGTTTAAAACAATTTTAAAAGAAAATTTCAGCTCTGTATATGGTTTTTTTCCCAAATTTTCGGAATAATATAACACTAAAGGTAACAGCTTTTGAGGAAGGAAAGTATATATTTCCTAAGATTTATATGATTTTCAGATAAAATTATATTTTACAAGATGTTAATAGGGTGTTTACATACGTGTAACTATCATTTTTAACGAATAGTATGAATATTATACGTGTGTATGTTTGCACAAGCTTTCTTTGTAAAATGTTACACTTGGGCATTTACTCAAGAATATTTCAATAACTCAAAATTACCTTAACAGCTTCATAATTCTTTGTCCTGGTCGTAACAAGGGTCCTTTTTCATTAACCGAGAAATTACGAGCAGGACTTTCATATGATATGACTTATCTTTCAATATTTGTCATGATTCACAATAACCGCATTATTGGTCGCAATCATATAGAATTTAGATAAAAGTCATTTATATCTGTAAACGTTTACAATAGTATCATAATCATTCATCCCATCTACATTGATTCAAATCTTGACATATCGTACGTAAATTGCGAAGGTAATACGACAAAAATCGGTGTATTTCTTAGAACCCTCCCTCCGACTTTTCCATTCTTTTCCTAACAAAAAATCCTATAAATGAATCATCTTTCGCGGATTTTTCAATCTGCTCTGGCTATCATACCATTTAAATGATATTTAAAGATACAACATTTGAATGTCTGTCTTTTATCATAATACCATCAGTTGACATTTCATATTGCGAGTCCTGTTTTGCCTAGATAACAAAAATACAAAAATATAGATGTACATATCGGATATAACTTATTGGTAACCTTCATATACTCATGTATTGATCATATAATCTATTATTCAATATCCGTTCCCCGGCAGAACACTGCGTTAATTAGATTATACTCGTCATGTATGTATGCCTCTTGTTCTATATTTTACCACCTCATGTATATCAATTCATATGAACATGAGTAATATCACTTTTAATATTGCATTTTTTTCAACGTTTATACTTGGAAATTCGCTAGTTTCAAAAGGCTTGGTTTGATGAATAATTAAATTTTTATAAAAGTTGCTGTTCATTGATAATTTTAACAGATTCGTATGGTTTGTACGATGACTGAATTTTGTTTTACAGTTTAAATGGACTGAATAAATAGAATTTCAAAAACTTGATACACTGAGATTCTAAAAGCCTTTGGTTAACTATATTACAAAAAAAACTATGGCTTGTAAATCAGCATATTACTTTTAAAAACGATATTTAATGGCAACCTTATTTTCGAAGGGTTGAAGGAAAATGTTCATGAAACTTTACATTTTAAATACAAAACTCTTTCGAGAGAGAATTTATTTTAACTCTAAAACTTAAAAAAGCATTTTTGCTTTTTTGATACAAAAACGATTTGTCTTAAGTAAACCAGGAAAATTAAAGCTTTAGACAGATTCAACTTGCTCATAGATCTCTATAGTAGCCAATTTGCAATGACAAATCTTCATAAATAATCAAAGCTCCAGCAATTATTGAGCATGTCATCAAGGCAGACATGGCAAAGTAACACCGTCCAAACCAAACAAGAAAATAATCAGAGAAGAAACTGAGAAACAAACTTGTGAAAAATTAATCACAAGACTGATTGTTTCGTTATATGAAATGACAAGAGAAGATAATTGCACGTAATAGATATTAAAAATTCAATTTAACGGCAAGAAATAAATTAAATGTGACTGTCTTCAGCAACTGGTGTATGATTAAGCTGTAAATTTGTTTTTAGTTCTTTTTTGAAAACTACACACTTGTTTACACGATGTTAAGCAATTTTTATTGTAACTACGGAGGACAAACCTTACACGGAATGTTCTTCAGAAAAAAAATTATGTGGGTTTCTGTATGAAGTGAAAAATCCAAATTTTGGGAACTTTTAATTCATGAGTAAAATTTTCCGTTTTTGATGTATTTTTGTTAGATATGAAGTATTTAAAATAATATTGAAATGCTTTTCAAACTTTATATGTTCTCTCTTACTCAGCAGAGTTTGGTGGTTCATGTTATTCCTCCGTGACGTAAAGGTATGATAAAAAAAAGATTGTGCTTCTTCTCCTAACGTTTCACTTAGAGAGACATCGCACCAAAAAGGAATCATTTCAAGATCACAATACCTGTGACAGTCAAATCTAGAACGGATGATTGACAAATACGTTTGAAATTTTTTTTGGTGTTTCTTTCGTTACCTGTTTATGACAAACTGTATGTCCAATAGTCTTGAAAGCAATGAAAGATACAATCAAAGCTATTAATGTTAAATTTGCCTTTTGTTGAAATATATCATGTACTAAACAAACGGTTAAATATCATGTTAGTTTTAAACCTAGTTTTTTTCATATAAACGCAATAAAATCATCCATTGAAGTGTGATTTGATCCGATATCTCCCAATCTGAAGATATAGATAATTTAAAAGCAAGAGTAAATAAATGTCAACCTTTCAGCAAACGGTAATAATTTGTTCACCTGATTATGATATTGGGATCATATAATCAATAAGATGTCACTAGTCATAGGTTTTACGAGATTTTTTCATTTTCAAATGAATTGAAGCAATATATTTGACAATGAATAAAAGTTGTCGTATGTAAGATGAAATCAATTTCATAATCGTATATCATATTCGTATACAGTAAGATAGAAAATGTCAATTCTAGATATTCGTGAAAAGTGTAAGGTGATGACAAACTTTATATCTTAAACAGAAATTAAAGGGTAAATAAAATACACACATTTTGGTGGTGTCTTAATTTTTAGATTACAATGAAACGATTCCAGCTACATATCAGAGCTGATGTCAACAACAGGAAAGGCGAACATTGCAATGATTAAATAACTGATAATATTCCAATCCATGGTACGAAGAGTTAATAAATGAGATTTTGACAAACCTTTGTAATCATTTAAGCACCGGTTTCACCGGTATGCAGGTATTATTATATAATAGTTTCACTGTCTCTTGTGTCATTTCGTAACACTTGAGTTGTCTTTGAAAAATAGATAAGGAGCCTTTTGTCTGTAGCTTGTCTGAAACAGAAATCTTATTATCAACACATAGTCTTAAAGGTGCCTTCTCTACGGTTTGCACGTCAGTAAAAGTGTTGAAATTGTCATGCTAGGTTTTAGAGACATTCATTTTGTATTCTGTTCAACGAAGAAACTTGTGTTTATATGTTTGTCCTTTGTTTATAATTTGTTAGAAATTCCATCCGAACAAATACACTGCCGTCATCTGTAAGATCGTCATTTAAATCAGATATTGTTTTGAATACTGAGTAATTTTGCCTAGGTCACAAATAAAACGGGCGCCGTCCGATTAAACGATTTTTATAAAATCGGCAGATTTTTTCAAAGAAGTCATCTGCCAAGCCAAGGGGAAGGCAAGGAGGTTGGTCGCGTGTTGTTGACAACGAGTCACCAACGGCGGGCCCCGGCCGATGTCCGCCCGGACGCCTTTTTAAAATCGGACGCTGTTTTAGTAGAACAAAAAATCGCCCGATCAAAAATCATGCCCGGTCGCCGCCCGGCGGCCGAGCGAGTGTCCGCCTCGATGATATTTATACTCAGGGGACCCCAAAAAATTATGCGTCCGTTCCGCGCGTTAGCTTTCTTAAGTATTACTTAAAAACTCGAAGGCGCCCGCCCCGACTGAAGCAAAATTTTCAGCTGCTGCCGTCCGATTGTCCCACTGCCGCCGGACGGACCGCCGGCCGATATTGCGATATTTCTTGGGAGAACAGACGACCGCCCGGCGCGGCCATTTCTTTATGTTGTGACCTAGAGCTTCTGAGTGTGCAGTCAATAAGTTTATTGTCATAACACGACACGACACATATTAGTGATCATTTTTACTTAAAATAACCAACAATTAATTGTCTGCATAATGAGCCATCAATCATCCTAAATACGATAAGATCTATTCTATCTTGTGTGCATGTACGAATATCATAGCAGGGCAAATATCCATCATCCAAATCGCAAAAATGTTATGGAAAAGGAACTTTTCATATTTGAGAAAATTGTGTCATGACTAAATGAAGCCCGTGTTTAAAGATTATCATTTGATAAAACACATTTATCTAAAAGGAAGCAATTGAAAACAATAACGCAATGTATTTATATTTCTTCTGAAACTGTGCTTGAATTCTGTTCAATCTAGGACTTAACAATTGTCAAAAATGACAAGTTCAAACGAAAACATGTTTTTTCCTTCTTGTTCACAAAATATAAAAGTTGAAAGACCGATCAACTTATATAATTTATCAATAATCGAAAACGCTTCTGCAGTGAGGTGTCAAGTGCTCAACAATAGCATCAACAGATTATTAAGTTATCACAGACAAACAATGAGAATGTTGCACGTGCTGAAGCCAGTAAACAGAAAAGTCATCACGCAACACTCAAGGTTTTAACAGTTTATTATTAGTCATACGATGTATGTTACATATATGTCACAGGAAAAAGTGGTAACCCTAGCATACTAGGGTAAGAATATTAACGACTTGGCCTTTTGAGGCGGACAAAAGACTGTATTCAGTGAACTTTGCTTTTTATTTCCAGACTCATATTAATACATGTTTTTTCAGTGCACTCATTTTGTCTGTGAATGTTCAACTGTCGCCATTTTACTTGTTTATTTGTACCATTAAGCTATTAGCATTTTTAAAATCTAAACGGTGTCGTCTTTATGATTTGCAATGACGTATTTTTATTAAGTCTGTCGAGGGAAAATATTATGGCAATATTGATTTTAATAAAATGTTTTGAAGACAAATTTGATTATTCAATTTTCTCTCGTAATGTGTCTGAACATTTTTCTGTGAAAGCAAGATAACTTTTAGATATTTTCTCCGCTTTGTTACCTACAGAAAAAAAAACGTTACGTTTAAAGTATTCACAAAGCAGTATTCATACTCTTCCAGGGAAATTAACCGCTTAAATTGAATACACACAAATTTTCTAATAATTGTTTGGTAATTTTAACAATTAAATACATTTGAGTCTTGAGGCTTGAATGTAAATGCTACTTCAGTAACACTACTAAAACTTTCTATTTCAAGCACTAAATATATAGCAAAATATTTAAAACATTTATTTAAGTCAGGACTGCTCCATGAATAGATAAACGCCTATTTCTTTAAAAAAGAAGAAACACACATCGGCCCAGCTTAGAAGTTTTTCCTGTTATGAAACTTATTATTTTTGTTTTACCAATTAATCGTATCTTATATGGAATATTTGAACTTAAAAACCTACATATATATATAGTAGTTCAACACATGATCTCTATCAAATTACCAATATATTTCGGGATAAATTATTTACATTGAACAAGAGGCGTATAAACGATATCGATCCAGCAAGTTCTGAAGGCCACATATTTGAGTTTAATCGATACTATTTTCCGTGACTAATTCACATTTCTGAAGTCACTTTTGGCATTATAAGAAAATTTCTATAGAACGTAAGAAATGGCAAAATTTGAAAATGTTGCAAAAAGTACGGTTTGGGACTACGCCTGTTTCATGAGCGGGGCCAGCTACCGTCCACATTCTCTATGCACCGGGCTTTTAAGCATTATTCAACATTTAAAAAGAAAATGGCAAAATTTTTGAATTTGGAAACATCTGCAGATGTGCTCATCGGATGGTATTATGGAACCTTTAATATGACACATGACAAGCGGCGTATAAAAAGAAAATGCCAGTGGCATGGTCAATGATTTTTCTTGCATACCCATGCTAGAAATTTTACCTGGTAAGGGGGTGACAGACCATCCGCGTGCTAAATGATGACATTCTAAGGATGACTTATTTTTCATACGCTGTTGTAAGAAACGAGTGTAATGACATAAATTTCCATGAAACATTGTTTTATTAAGGTAAAGAATTTAAAATATGATGGAATATGTTAGAATATGCAAGAAAAAATATCTTTGTAAGATTTCGCCCATGGGCGAATTTCCGTCCTTGGGACGGATATACCGATCAGAAACCCGACATATGACAGGTATTATTAATAAGATAAAGATGTACTATTGCATAATTATAGTTTATTTTTAGGAATCTGTCGCACCAACATAACAATATGTACAGTTACACATAGTTAGTTTAAGTAAGTTCAAAGAAATAAGGTAAAATAATTAAATGAATAGCTATTTTATAAAATGACGATTCTGATATAAAAATAGTTTTTCAACTAACAAAAAAAAAAAAAAAAAAAAAAAAAAATTAAAAATAAAAATGTTAAGGATATGATATTTAGGATCGCAACAAGTAATTTTGAATTCAGGATCGCAACAAGTAATTAGGAATTCCAAAATAAAAGAAATAGCTATAGATTATAATTATGAAACTGAAGATCTTGCGTAGGTTTAAGAATACTATATCTGACACTGAACTTTGTTATTACTGATGAGTTAAATGCTTTGTAATGATTACTAGACAAGAAAAGGCAGTATGATTACTGATTATACGTTTTACAACAATAGCTTTCATATTAGTAAGTATTATTTAAGTGTCATTTATAAAAGAAATACCACGAAACAACATGTTTCCATGTAAAACTTTATTGTAGTCAGTAAATAACACTACAATATCTTAAAATAATTGCTCATAAACTTTCATAGTATCAGATGAAAACTATGCATTCGCATTTGATGATTGTAATAAAGTTCATCTTAAGTTTCTAATGGTGATGAAATGCAATTTTATCATTCTATAAAACAAACAGGTTTTGTTTATTTCAAGATTTGTGTTCATATTATAATACAATTTTTTTTACAAAACATACCCTTTGTATGCGTAAATTGCAAGTACATAACGCCATAGTTATTTATTTTAACAATGTTTTTAAACCAGTCAAATTTCCATTGACAACTGGTAAAACTTTGACTCATTTGTCGTATAAATGTATTAATTCATTGACCATATTTCTAAGGTTATTCCAAACATCTATAGCACAGTAAGATGTCATCAGTGTTTACATTGTTTGAAAACAGTTTCAAGGACCTCCAGTTTGACCCGCATGTACACTACCTTTCGATTGCTAGCGATGGTCTCCTTGCGCTGCTATGAAACTATATAATTATATGCGCTATATATAGAAAAGATTCATTTTGTATAGGCCACAGTCCCATCTAAATGAAAAATACAATCATTATTTCTTCTGGTGTTCTGGAGTGAGTCAGCAATTGTTGTTGTTTTATATAATGAACTTGAATACTATTTTATCACATTCACAAACTAGGACAATTTAAGGGAGTGTTCAACTATTTTAACGCATTAACCCATTTATTATAATACTTTTCAAATAGCTTATTGGTGATTTGTTTGATAATATACTAAAAGTCGTATTATTACTTTATTTAAATTGAATTTGATATATCAAAACAACAGCGGTCAGTATGGTTTCTGTTGTGGAATTATATAGAAGTATTGAGCACAAGTGTCTGAAACATACATGTTGCCCAGGTGAAGTCATGTATTGATCATAATATCTATAAGTCAATATCAATAATCCAGTAACACAAGAAGCTTAAATCATTGTATGCCATGTTTGCATCTTGTTTAATATATATGTCTTACAAAAGGAACATGCATTAAAAATACGATCTATAACATAGTTGTGTTTTTGTTTGTTTTGAAACGAAAAAGTTACATTCCTTATCGTTTAAGTCATATTTAGACAGCTTAAATTCTTACCCATGTGGTATTCAAAGTCTTATACAATCAAATTGATATAAAGATAACTTTTTTATTTACCACACTATCACTTTTATAATTTATTGTTACTTGAAGCTACTGCAGTCTTATTAAAAAATGAAATCTATGTAATTATGCTAAAAGGGTTAACAGAACTCTACTGAGTTTTTATAATTTTAGATAAATGCTCAACTTTTTCTAAATTAGAATTTCAGATTTTATTTTTTTAGACCTTTTGACATTACAAGAAATTACAAATTTAACAAGTAAACACACAATTTTTGACTAAAAACTTGAGCAAAACAGATTATCGATTTAAGGCAAACGTAAAAATAGAGCTCTTCAAGGAAATTGGAATGAAAATTTGTCACTTCTCGAGGCGAAGTGAGATGTAGAACTGAGAAAAATTGCTTACAAGACTGATTGTCACGTTATTTGAAATGACAAGTGTTGGTGACGTCATTTAAATTAATTATTACATCAAGTAATTGAATTAAATTGAATTCGTGTGTCATGTAAAATGATACAAAAGAAGATACAATGAAGATTCAATCGTCGAAGCGAGATACAAGAACATATTTACAACATATTGTTTGGTGTTCTCAATTTTTGACATTCCTAGAATATTAACTATATTTCAATTTTAATGCATCAAAACTCATCGGGATATTTGTTGATTGTTTTACGTAAAAAAAGCAAAATTGCTTATTAAATAGATAAGAGTCATTAGAGCATCAGATACAATATTTTGTCAATAAATATTTGCCGTTTCCAGACACATTAAGTATATAATCAGCCTAATCGTAGTTCATTTATTATTCCAAATAAATCTAAATATTGACATGAAAGCTAGACCAATCATCATTTTTACAAAATACCACTATGATATACAGTCCAACCTCGGCAGAGTAACACCGTTTGACAGACAGAGGTTATTGATGTTTCTAACAGGTTTTAGTGTATTACATAGAGTATTACAAAGTCATTGTTTTGGACGAATAGACATTGTTGTTGTAACAAAAAAACCAAACTAAACAACCCCACCCCCTAAAAATACAATTACTAAAAAAAACAAACAAACAATGGACTAGTTGTACCTAGCTTTTTTATGCTTCCTTGTTTTGTCAAAATATACTTCCTTTGTGTAAAAATCCGGAAAAGGGAAAACACCAATATTTTATGAAATTGCAGACTCGGTTTGAGTCTGATCATAAGAGATAACGGAAATGACAACAACCCCCTTTCATCGACTTAAGTCATATTTATTTTGGTCGTATTATGGTGAGAAGACTATTCTGTATTTATACCCTTTTGATATTCCCACGACCTATACATGATGAAGCAAATCTATATGCATATTTTTAGAAGCAAACAGAAATATTCTTTTAAATATTTATAAATCCCTCTGACCTCATATAGAGTTGTTAAGCTTTAAGCTAACAATGGAATTGTAACAGTCTTTCAATAATACCTTACTCTACGTCTTTCTATGTTATCGTGAAAGAGTTGGCTATTCATATAATGGAATGTTCTAGCTAATTTGTGATGTCTAGATCATTAGTTGATTACTTCGGCTGTGGACTTGTCAAAAAAGCAAAAAAGCAATCTGAATATTAAGTTTTTGCAAACATGCAATAATCAAACGTTCCGTATATGTGTTATTGAAATCGGTCAGTCTTTTGTACAATTACAGGAAATAATCCAATTATTTAGTTAAAATTTAAGGAAATATTTAAATTTTATAATTCAAAATTAATATCGATGCCCATTTTTAATCACCCCCTGTGATGCTTTAGATATTGTGTTTCGACAAACGGCATAACATTCGGTAATATTACATTGATTCTTTTATTCTTGGCTTCAGCATTTCCAAAACTAATTGTACAATTCTCACAGACGATTAAATAACACTGGTTTGGCAACATCTTGACTATATGTGGATAAAATGTATTTAAGAATCGTGCTTATCCCAACACAAATATGCATCGGAAGCTCTGGATAATATCTGAAAAATTCGCCGGCAGTTTGAATGGTCGTTTGTTGCAAAATGATCTCAATTGTTGGTTGTAACGTATGAATATTTAGTTAAAAATAGTTTTTTAACTAACACTTCCCATGAGGAAGACAGCTAAAGCATGTAAGTAGATATCACACTAAAAACAAAATCTATATTTTGTTACATTTTAAGTATTTACAGATACTGGTGACAATAACCAATTATTGCAAAGGTATATAATCCTAGTTTGCTTAGAATCAATAAAACACTCAAATCATATTCAATATTTTTTAAAAATATGAATATTTGTTTGTGAAAATATTTGAACTCGGAATCACATTACCCGTCAATATTTGCGAAATTTATTACACCAAAGCTCAGCCTTGATTCTACGAAGCAGATAATTGAATATATTGATTAGATAAACCTCAGCATGCGAATTAATTTGATGAACATTGAACGGAAAGTGGTATCACCGGGAAAAAACTTTGTTTGACTTACGCTTTCACTCCTCTTCTTTTGTTATTACTCAGTCTCTCAGTTAACGAATATTGATCAGTGAATGAATAATTCACAAACGCTTGCCAGTTGTGCTTTCATTTTCTATAACGGCGTTTGTGTCAAACCTGAAGACCAAAATATTCCATAGTTTTTATACTTATACATATTTTAACACTTTTTATGTCTAAGCAAGATATAAAAGTACAGTCTCATGGTACATGAATGGAGCATTGAGACTTAATATAGGAAATTAAAAGAAATACTTGTTTGAACAAAAAAATACAAGTCATTATTGTGTTGCAGATTGAATGCTGCTTAAGTCGATACTAGGGGCATGAACCGACTCAAACAAATCGTGCCTGCAATTGTTACGTTTAGCCTTTTGATATTGCTTTAAAGGGAAACCGTTCCCCATTTTCCAGATTTTTTATAATAAAACATGTCCGTTTCGTATTACGGTTTGAAAATCGAGGAAGTAACCAATGGGTAGAGTAATTCACAACATAGAACAATTGAAAAACAAAAATGCTGTAACCGATAAAAATATGTATAAATAAATAGCAAGACAAATACAGCCAGAACAATAATTTGATTAACACAATTTTATTTGTTATTGTTGATATGATAATTCGTTGTATATTTTTTTCTTTTGTTGGTATATCAGTCTTAGTTTATGTACTCCTTTGACTGCAAGTTACTCTTACTACATAATTGTGAGGTATCAATCAAACTAAATATGGCTATTGTTACAAAGCAATTGAAGCAAACCAATTATTTACCCCTTACAATTGTACGATTTTATCGTTCAAACTAAACATTGTGACTGATATAATTACGATGCTTAATGAACATTTTGTAAAATTACAAAAGAAATATCTCCTTTCCGTTGATATTTCATAGATCAATCACAATATATTTCCTTTTTATCGTATATTTCATTATTGTTTTACTGTTTTACTTGTACAGTTCAACATTGTTTGATTTCTGTAGTGATACTCAAATTGGTTTCCAAAGACATTAATATCGAGTATTTGACTAAAGATAGTTTTATTTGACACTGATCGGTATTCCTGTCTGGCATATGCTCAGTTGATTGAAGTCAAATCATCTTCATGTCAGGGAACGCTTTATTGTCCATCAGATCCCGACTTCAATCCTCTTATTGTTCCTGCTATGCTATTAATGCTATTAAGAAGTCATTTGTGTGAAATATATGTATTGATTGTCTGAAAGGATAATTGGCGTTTTTAGAATTTCGATATTAGAATAAAAAACGCAAATTCCTTAAAAACTCCATCAAGCAACAAAATTATGAAAAAAATGTTCCATGCTTGATTTGATTGAGTCTGTAAAAAGACGGTAGTGTTGATTGCATGCTACCACCAATGCCTTTAGCACCGGCTTAAGCCGAATCCAACATTTAAACATGAAAGTACATTTGTGTGATAACTGATAACAGTTTTATTCATTGTTTGCTTTGTTTAAATATCATGTTTTTTTTAAAAAAGTAAATGTGAGGTAATGGTTCGATATCTTGAAATATTTTTAAATTACACTGCATATGAAGTTGAGTCATATATAATTAGTAAATGTATTACTGTTTTGTCAATATATCAACACAGTTGATCTTATGAATGTGTCATTCCAATTAAACAGCAAATGAATGTCACGTGACTAAGTAATTTGTAATAACATTGATTTGTGCGTTTGTTTCGAGAGACTTTGATCAATTGAAATTGAACGAAACAGATAGCATTGCGAAAGTTAAATTGTGCTGAATGTTTTACCATTCGTTTTTTTTCCTGTATTACCTTATTCGTGTAAAATAAACGTTTTTTATTAATGTTTCTTGTGTGAGTGTTTATGCTTAGTATTTAAATATTTTTTTTAAAGTGAGAGAAATAAAGAAACAATCAAAATTTAAATTGTCGTTAGTTAAAAACTAACTTTGATATAAAACATAAATACACGTACCTTACAATGCATAAAATCTACACTTTTAATTACATCAGTTCTCTGAAATTAAACAAATAGCTTATTAATACCTTGAATAAAGCAGTTTACAAACCATCCTGATGTTTGACCTGTGTTCTCTCCTTTTGATTACTTGTTAAAATACCTTATTCGTGTAAAATAAACGTTTTTTATTAATGTTTCTTGTGTGAGTGTTTATGCTTAGTATTTAAATATTTTAAGTGAGAGAAATAAAGAAACAATCAAATTAAATTGTCGTTACTAAAAACAACTTTGATATAAAACATAAATACATGTACCTTACAATGCATAAAATCTACACTTTTAATTTTGTTACCATTATGTCAATTTTCTAGACCTTTAAAGAAGGACCCTTGCATTGTTTTTATGAATTTTGGTCCAACACTTTTGGATATACGTTGTATTTACACATTATATGTGAAATTGTGCTCTAATATGTCTTGTGCTAATGTACAAATGAATATTCCTTATCCAGAAGTTGTAGCTAAAGAATTCTTTTGAAAGAGACCAAGTGATAAAGGTCCTATTATATCGCATTCATTTGCTTTTTATGTTATTTACCCGCAACAATCAAGAAAACTGAATTAAGTTAAACTTTATTTAAGGCCCATTATTCGCCAAATAATGCTTTTATTTGTATGTCTCAAAAGATTATTAACTTTGGTGTCCTGTTAAATTTTTCAAACAGGTACTCATTGGCCAATTGCATTAACCAACATCAGCTTCTGTTGCTTTTTGTCAATTAGTACAGTGATAATGATTTCGTATTTTGTATGGAAGTCAAAATACTACTTTTTTTAAAATTTGCGAAATTTATGACAAATAATTTCACATTTGGCGCTACCTTCTCTAGG
Source organism: Ruditapes philippinarum (assembly GCF_026571515.1). Taxonomy (NCBI): domain Eukaryota; kingdom Metazoa; phylum Mollusca; class Bivalvia; order Venerida; family Veneridae; genus Ruditapes; species Ruditapes philippinarum. Next base: position 32,836 of record NW_026863825.1, on the reverse strand, counting down.
TGAAAATCATCTTACTTGCCCTAGAACCATATTTTGAATTTTGAATGCAATTAAACTGATGAATGCATTTTCTTTGGAAGGGGAAATATTTGTTTCCGAGTCTTAATGTGCCCTTAATTATACAGCTAGTTCATCATATAATAAAAAACTGGCAACATGGATTTTACTTCTCAAATTTCCAACAAAAAATGTGTATAATATTGTTATAATATATGAATGGATAAACACTGGCGTTGTGTATTAATACATTCGTTGGTAGAATGTATAATTCATCTTATTATCGTGTTTATAGCCAGACAGCATCGTTCAATTGCCTTAATAAAACATGTATCTGCTGATGCAGCAACCGGATATCGCCACTTTCCTTAATTTTCACCGGTCACAGCAGACGAAAACAAGCAATAAAATATCAATTATGCATAGGCTTCACTCGTGTTAGTTATAGACATGATACTGAAGCCAGTTTAAACCAGTTATAACCAATAACATTATGTTAATGCAAGTAATAAATGTAAAATAACATTATGTTGATGTAAGTATTAAGGGAGTATTACTTTGGACGTTTACAATCCATATCAGCGGTGTCGTGAACACGCAACAATATTTTATCAAAACCTAATAATTGTATCATGGTTCTTTCCAAAATAGTTTTTTTTTCGATTTAAACGTGTTTTCATCTAGGACATACGTATACATGTACCATGTTATTGTGATTTTTTGCCCACTTTATATAGAATATCACAATTGTGTGACATTGGCGGTAATTGATTTTTGAACGCATCTAGGAACATTTCTAAGACAATTTGGAAAAATAAATCCCTGTGGAGCAGTGAAAACAAATAGCTGACAATTGCAGACTTCCTTTCATTATCTGTTCAGAGAGACACTGTTATGTGAAACATCTCTAACGCTCCCCTAGCACCAAATTTGGCATTTATAAATTGTACCCAATTGTAAAATGTCAATTATTGTGTAGACCAAGCTTTATACTCTTTTTAAGAGGAACATTATTTTTCTTATACGTTTATTTAATTCATTCACAAATCCTATGTTATTTACTGGATTAAGAGGATTACGTTATACTGGCACTTTAAGAAGAACGTTTAATCTTTCCATTATAAAGAGAGAGTTAAAGCAATACTCTTTATTACAATTAAAGCTTTAACTGCATTAGCAAAGTGGTTAACATGATGTTCTGAGCGCTTTACAAACATAAGTGTTAAGCTTACATTAACTCGAATATTCATTTTCGGAACTCCACACTACTTCGTAATAGTTGTTTTAGGCTAAGTATATTACATTACGTTTTAAGTGGACACAGAGCATAAAACATGCCAAAATATATGAAAGAATTGTACTTACCATGTCATATTTTATCTGTTCTTCAATCAAATGTTGACTTCAATGTCTTAGACGACTGTTAATAATAACGTCTGACTGAGTCTATATACTTTTTGTTCACTTTTTTCACTATTTCAATATCAGTGTTTGAAATGAAACCGTTTGATCATAACAATTGTACATGAAAATGCAAATGAATTTATTCTATGAGAGTTTAATACTTTTGTATGGGAAAGAAAGTATCATTTTAATACAAGTTTTCCTCAACATCAAGGATTGTGTACATTGTTTAATTACGAGCTTTATTTCACCCCAGTTTTAAAGCGTTAACAGTACCATGATAACCAGTATTTAGCAAGAACACGTGTATGCATAATGACTGAAAGGTACGAAGAATAAATAAAACCTGAAAAGTCAGTCGATAACGTTTAGCATTTAAATTTTATTGCAATGCACATGTGTTGGTTTGGTGAGATACATAAACATATGGATTTGGAGAACAAATTAAATACTTACCACCATGTTTTATCATTGAGCTTCATTCGTTATTTGCAACTTTGCTTATATGTGACAAGTATTCTGATATAATAATGAGTCTATTTACCTTCGGATTGGCACCGAGGATTCAAAATCAATGGGGATGAATCATTTGAATGAATGATCTTTTTCGTGACAATAATAAATTTTACCCATATCTTCAAACTACATTGCACAAATCCTGATTAAATTGATAAGATTATTCCACTTTTTCATGGTCTTGAAATCTTTAGAGATATCGTTTCATCTCATGAGATAACGTTTGTATCGTGACCATAGCATATTTATACTATCACGTGATATCCTCGAATTTCCTTGCATATGAATGGCTATAATACGCAATGTTAAACCAATTGCATCTACCCTTTGCGACGATAACTTCTTGTTTTTTTCATGCAACAGTCCATTTGACGGTTGGAGAATGCTTTATCGTAAATATATAAAATACAAGGCATTTTTTAACAACAAAGGAAGAAAATATTCAAAAATGTCATGTCAATGCGTGTGTCAGTCAAATTTGAACTGAACGACAACGTTTTTATATATAAATGAAAATACTGCATGGTGGATTAATTTGCTTTTCTGTTGACTGAATGTTTCGTGCTACTACATGCTATTTTATACATGTATATGTTCACACAGAAAAATATTAATATCAATATACGTATACTCGTATTTGTTTTGATTGTTTTTGTTATAACGTTAATGTATATACGCTTCAGAGAGAAAGTCGACAAGACTTAATAATTTCAATAAGTTATTCCAATTGTGTGTTTGGTATCGCACAGATTGAAATAGGTACATAATTATATCTTCGAAACCAATGAAACCAAATACATTACAATCTCAAACACTATGAAAACAAATAGCATAATGCGCATACAGTCAACTATCGTTATCTCGACATCGCTTTTCTCGATATTTCGTTATCTCGATGAAAATTTGAAAGTCCCGATTTTCTTCCTTCTTTATCTATATTGGAAATATTTGTTTATCTCGATATTTCTATTTCGATATTTTCAGTATCTCGATGTAAAATTTCAGCCCCAACAGTTATTTTCACACTATTATCCTTTGTTTATCTCGACTAATAGTTTTCGTTCATCAGTTCTCTTCAGACGTGTGAAAAACACAAACTAGACGATAATTGTCTCAATAGCGCGTGTCATAATGATGATTATGTTTGTAACAAGTTTAGCTGTTTTTAAAAAAGTTAATCTATTTAGCGTGTTGATTGACTTATTTCCAAAATTAGTGCATTTTGCGTTCCTTATAAATATTCGAACACTGCATCAATTCGTTATGACTTTAAATGTAAATGAAACAGTGAAAGTATAGAAACGCTATCGTTGCAATATTGTTTCACAACATCACCACCAAATCAATAAGCGGTCGAAAAATCTCGGGAAATACCCGATAAATAACCCGGGAGCATATCCGGATCAACCACCCTGAAAACAATGTTTTCACTATATTGGTGTATAACTGAGTAAACCTCACTATGTGTTTTTATCACAGACACCCATATTTCCGCTGGTTCTTTGTTCAATATTGACTAGGCGTATGAAAACAAGACATGGGGATATCATAGTTTATTTGACATAAGGTATGCACATGTCTTTTGTAAAAATCAGTTTCTGCCTTAATCAAACCCTAATATGTTTATCTCGACATTTCGTTATCTCGATATTTTTTTGACGGTCCCGATGACTTCGAAATAACGAGAGTCGACTGTATATGTACATGATAATTGGTAAATAAAGGCAACATGAGTCACAACGTCTTCAAATTTATTGTAAATAATGACGTATCACTATTATACAATTTTCTCTTTAGCAAAATCATGTGCACGTATAGTGTATCAAATATACAATCAATAAAATATGAACATGACAAAATTTTATCTATAATAATGTTGATATCGAATTTTAGATGATTCACAATGAAAGTAGCAATTGTTTGTACTTCTTGATGGACATAGTATCCGTCATGAACGAATATGTTCTTCTTACCAAAAAGTTGCTCTTTTGGCTGACGCGTAGTCCTTATGTCTCAGTATTGGTTGTTGTTGTTATTGTTAGCGCAGCCCTCATGGTTCTGTTTTTGCCTCAGATATTTATAATTATGTTGTTATTTGAAGGAACATTAAAACCAAGCATGTCACAGGGCTGTGTAAATTGTAAAATGATCTATTGAGCACGTTAATCAAATTACAAATGAATGAAATGGCGCAAATATGATTTTGTTTTGTTTTCGAGGACATGGAAATCTATACTTGAAGTTTTATCTAATTACGCAACATTGTAAAATAGTTTGTATTGATGTGTGTAAATCTATATCTATAATTGTAAAATCTACATTCAATGCTCCATGTTTTATTGTATAGAAGCAATTTTCTGTAGATGTTTCTAAATTATTTTTCCTCATTTTATGTTAAACGTTGAATTCTGCTAAACGGTGCTAGGGAGCGTGCATGGAAGCTTGCATTTTTCTAGTTCCGTTTAAAAACAAATTCACTGAAACAGTGCCTGCAACATTTTTAATGTTACCGTTTTTGGGCGTTCTCTAGAGATTCCATTTTTCTCTATCTGCGTTATACAGATAAGCACTATGGATATTTTCATAATGGTATATGTTTTTCACACGCAAAATAAATATATGAAATATGGATAAACAATATTTTTGAGATATAGCATCGATTTCTTGAGACTAGATATTTTTTCGTTTTAAAGGCATCTTTAGTTGATGATAATGAAATAGAAAAATGAAAGCATAAAAATAACACGTGGGTTTGTGGATAACAGTAAAAATATCATCCCGAGGAAAATACTGTTACCCGGACTTTAGCCGATGGTAACAGTATTTTACGAGAGATGATATTTTTACTGTAACTCAATAAACCCATGTGTTATTTATTTTACTACCCCGAACAATACTGTGATGATCTGAAATTTTCAACTAAATCTAACTGTAACAAAAATAAACCAAGGGTAACAATAACTAAACTGTCCTTATTTTGCAAGTTGTAAGTGTACTGAAGGCCTACTTGAGAATTTATTTTTCTTTTATTCTTTAAGCAAATGATGATATCTACCAGACATTAACATACAATAAGCTGTGTTTTATTTAGAAAATAAATTTGTTAAATAATCCTTTGTTGCATGTTTTCATCATTTGCATGTTCCAGTTTGACACATACATGTAATTATTCACTTTGCAATTACTTCCGATGAAAACGGATGTTTACTTTTTGACTATTCAACAAAAAGATATTGTATACAACTAAATTTTATGGGTGTCATAGTTACTTTGGTAATGCCCTATCGTAGTGAACTTCGAAAATAAGAATGAATCGGAAAAAAAATGGCGGCCATTTTATTTTATTTTATTTAGAAAATACGCCACGTGACCGGATTTTAAAAAGTACAGTAACAGTACAAATTTCTAAATCACGTTTTACACTTGCATTAAAAGCAATTTTACTTACTGTGAATGTATCTCTGCTAAGAACATTTGCATAATTATTCCCGTTTTTCTATGTTGATTTTGTTGAACTTTCCAGCACTGATAAAAGTGAAGTGCGCTGTCCACGGACAGGTCTTGTTGATTATTGTTATCATATCTTGATATTATTTTGCGCATTTTGGCAATGCAATATTTTTACTTGACAGTACTGATTTCTTTAAAAAATATTTTCTAATTTTTCGGTGTTTTGCTATTATTTTCGAAACTGTAGAGTATTGGCCGTATAACTGAACCTGTGTTTGTTGTTTCTTGTTCTAGGGTTTCAATATTTTAAACCACATTGTTTATGTATTGCCACTTTAATGACAAATAACATGCCTGCTATATTAATGATTTAATGATATAACATACTGTTACCATTAATAAATGGTCTTAAAACACTGGTTTGTACGGTGGCTGATTTGTTCCATGTCGTATTTTCGCTCTGTGCGGTGACGACTTTGTCGTATTATCGTGTTTTCGCCTTGTGCTCCGTGGAGCGAAAGTACTACAAAATGTGAACTTTGCTGTATTTTCGTGTTCTCGCCCGGGGTCGCGTAACGAAGATACGCCATGGCATAAATCAAACACCATAGGCTTTCCTTTTTCTTAGACAAACAATCGTAATCAGTTTTGAGGCTTCATGTTGTCATTATGTAAAAAATAAATGAGTATAGAGGATATATGTGGCGACGACAAAGTTTTTGCGCTACCTTGAAGTCTGAAGTCTGTCATATTGCCTTGCTCGCAATCTTTATTTTTTGTTATAATGATGATATATCTTTTTTGAAAAATTGTATAATATGATAGCCCAGATGTTTCTCATAACAATAACCGTTTTTTAAATCTTATTTATCTCATATTTAAGAAGGCTCAGCTGGCACTGTTAAGGCTTCTAATGAATGGTTTCTTACCGCAATGAGGGATTGCTATCTCAGAAAAGTTCAATACTAAGAAAAGAAAAAAGGTTGCAGTCTCGAAGAAACACAGAAATAAATCCTTATATAACAAAATTAATATGCATATTTTTATTAATCGAATGAAACTAAATTAGGCACAGCAATCATATATAAGACTGTGGTAACCTTGAGGTTTATTACCTTGGAAATAGTGTTAATAAGTTTTTGCGTTTTATTGATTTTTCAAGATAATGTTTTTTTTCCGGCTGACAAATGACACATGACAATGCATGTTAACTTTCTTTGGATCACACTTCAACTTTGTATCAAACTGTAGTGGACAGATAACAGTACCGCGTAGATTATCAACATGGTAACATATACATGTAAACTAGAACATTATACATGTATATTAACCTACTTAAGGCAAAATTATAAATAAATAATGACTTTAACGAGATTTGATGAAAGAGACTCATATGAATTATTAAATATCACGGTTGATAACCCGGCTGAAACTTGAAATCGTGAATTCGTTAATGCTGTATGTTTAAAACGAGAATTCATCAGTTAGAATTGTGAAATCGGAAATTCATGAAATTGAAATGTCCCAACGGTCTTTCGTACACGGTTGATAACTCTGCTGAAAATTCGACATTTATCTCTTGATTTCAATTGTCAGTTGACTTATTCACGATATCAGATCGATTAATCAGTTAATCATTTATAAATGCAATATAAATGTTGAATTAATTTAAAACGTTTGATCGTGTCATTATCAACTTCATCATTCTAATTTGTTATAGCACGTAATAATATATTATTCATGTCATATCATATGAAACTCGTATTTGTTCATCAAGCAACGATCTTCCTTTCCGTACCATAACATATCATACTGTTAAATGCATTATATTTTGCAAAGTATATGTTACTCCTGCGTATCGTTTGATACATTATTGTATCAAATCGCTTCATCTGAATACTGATTAAACCGTAGTAATATTCAGTGATTATTGTGACTTTGGTGCATTAAGACTTTTATTAAACAAAAAAAGAAGAAGATAAAATTGGCGTAACAACAACAACAACAACAACAACAACAACAACAAAACACGAACAACATTACTTTAACGTATCTGTTAATTGTGCAACTGTATGGTGCTTAAACATTCCCTAAACCAGTGATAATGCATACTACAATGTTTAACGCTTCAATCCTCATTTTTTGTACATTAATAGAGAAAGTTATAAAAAGTTATGTACGAATTCTGTAACCTCATTAACTAACTTATAACAAGAGAGCAACATTCCATAGCATTGAGAAAAACATTTCCCCAATGGAATAAGCAATAAATACCAAATATTGTCACTACCTATAATTTTACCCAGTAACGCCAGACATGGCAAACAGTAAAGTATCAATTATGCATGGGGTTTTCCCTGTGTATGTTGTAATAATGAGAACGAAGCTGAGCTCCACTAGTTACAATCAATATTTTGCTAGTCATGAGGGAGTATGGCCTATTCATATTATTAGAACATTAACATTCCTTTCGTATGAAGATATCTAGACAAAACAAATTGTTCAGCCAGTCTTGTTGTTGCTCATAAATCTCTTTACCATTTGAAATTAGTACAACTGAGTAATAATAAAATATGCGGACATTTCAAAGCATTTACAACAGCCAGGAACATTTAATCTATCTATTTAACAAGTCTCATCCGAAAAAGGTATTAGTTACTTTATTGGAAGTAGTGAGAAATCGAACTCGCCGTTCCTGAATGAGCAAGTCTTCTATTAGACCCCTGGACACACTCTAGTTTAAACTCAGGAAAACTATTAAACAAGTTACATAACAATGACCTGTTTTGTATTTTACAGGTGCAAGTTCGCTAAATGTTAACAGATTGAGACGGTTTTCGGACAACGATCAGAGAACTCGAAACAAACGTAATGCAACACTATCGTATACCGAAGGTACAACAGCGGATGCAGGCGGTGGGGTAGAGGAGCCAGCATGGACGAAATATTACGGGTTCGACTCCTACAAGCAACGAAAACCCTATCAAGAAAATCCGAACAAAAGTAAGTGTTTTGTTAGCTCCATTTGGGCGTCATGTGAGCGACGTCATGTTAGCTTTCAAAAAAATTGAACCCAATTATTATAAAGAAAAGTTAGTTATTTATTTCTGGGAATTTGTGATATTATTTTTCCTACACCTGAACTCATATAAAGCCTATATTAGAAACAATGCTGTTTTTCTGTCACTAGTATATCATGTAAAATAAAGCGATGCGATATTATGCCAAAGCCTCATAATTTATGAGGTAATAATGGCGTTAATATCCTAATGAAGTATTAATTATGATTGCACATTCATTATCTATCTTGTCGGAAACTATTGTTCTGTTTTACCTCAGCTACTGTTATCAGTTACTGTAAGATATAGGAGTCATGTAATGGTTGTTTTGTTTATTTGTTTGATTGCATTGTATGTCACATAATCATTGTAACGGCCTTATGGTTACTTCCCAGCTTTACCGATGAAAGGTCTCACTATATGTATATGTCTTCTTGACGTTGATATATGTACTTTACAACACTTCTTTTCATAAAGTTTTTAGTATATGTGTTACATTAGCCAAACCGTATTATATCATGCTATAAAACATAAATAGTACCTCAGACAAAGAAAGCTCGATGGCGTGCTAGCAAATGCTCCCTCCTGTCTGACACTCATTAGATTATAATAGAAAATATCGATGTGTTGAGACATTTTGGAAGTAATATGGAAATAATTGGCTAAATAGCCTTTGTTTTTTTTGTTCATGAAGATATGGGGTTACAGCATGCGACCCGTAATGTACATGATATTAATGTGTCGCCCATATTCAAGCTAAGATACCATAGATGAAAAGGTGACAGCTGTTTGCATTTCAAGGGACCGGACAAGTTAACGGTTGGCAACAAACAAATATCCATACCATGACAAAAACAATTATAACATTATAGTAACCGACAACAACTGAAAATTACGGTGGCACAAAGGTGACATGTGTGTGATTTTATTTATCTCGTGGCCACGAGATACTATGTCGTGGCCACGAGTTACTTAGTCGTTGCCACGAGTTACTACGTCGTAACTACGAGTTACTAAGAAACCGGCCCTTTTCTTTGTACTTAAAAACCAGTAACTTTTTGTTCAATAAACGTCTAAATATTCCATATCTTTGATTTATCGATATAATTAATAATAATCACAAATAGCAAACACCTGACGCTCAGGAAATAGGACGGAGAAATTACAGAAAATTGTGACTTCCCAATTCTATCGGGTCCTATCAATACACTGTACACGCTTCAATCTAAATCATTTGAACGACACTGGCCAGTAATTGCATCCTGCATCACTGGCAGTTAGGCGTCTTTTATCTTTTGTTGTCATTAGAAACAGTTTAGTATCTTAATTAATGAAGAACTAACTACCACAAGTGAATTAATATTATACAAACACCACTATGCATTGTGAGAAATGTGGTTATGTTTACTGTTGTTGCTAATAATAATAATAATTACCTACGTATGTTGGAATAAGCTATGTGTATAGTCCTGTCATAACGATTTGTATCGGAAAGATGTAATATAGTTATTATAAGAATACAATGATCTGGGTCATGCATTAAAATTCTAGCGGATCTTTCCAGACAGAATAACATAAAGTTAATTGTGATACTTTCTAGTAGAACTTTGCAAGTCATAGATCAAAGGGACACTCCGGTTAGGTTCGTTTTACCTGCCGGGCTGTCAACATGTTTTAGAGACTACTACAATTTGATGAAGGTCTAGTCCAATCACTTGTGTGCCATATTTAAGATGCATTGTTTCCTTTGTTTCTTTTATAATAGTTATTTATATAGTTTAAAATGTCCTACAATGACTTTTAACAATTGCGCTTAATATCGATTTCAAATTTATCTACGAGTATATTTTTGTAATATTCTTTACACATTTTGTTCATTTAAACTATTAGTGCCCCACTTGGTCTATTTAAGATTTTCATTTTTTTTATCGATTCGTATACATAGTTCGGGTTCGTTTTTGTACATTGTATACACGCAATGCGTATTTTGTACACTGCATATTTAATTATTGTCTTTATAACTGTAAAATGCTTTTTTGATACCGAGAATTTTTTAACGTCAATATGAATGCTTATCGGTCCAATATAAAAACGTTTGCAATACATGTATACATCTTGGTATACCATATTACCTTAACTTTTATATGATCGATCTGTAACAGACTTTCTAACATCAAAGAATTGTCTAAAATATATAAAACATGACTGTATTATATATCAAGGGAATTCGTAACAAACGAGATACAGGATCGCTCCAATATATATCGTCTGCTACTTCAAACAACAAGATAACCAACATGTTGTCTAAAGTAACATGCCATCACTAAATAGTTAAATGTCATCGTGGCAATAATATACAATAGTTCCAGAATATACGTTTATCTTTCATCGTTCATTTTGAAGTAATGCTAAAAAATGGAACATTAATGACGTTTGAAAAAAAGCATTTTTTTAAATGTCTGCCATATATGATATGAGTCATGACATTATAATATATTTGCACAAAGGTTTGGTTTTATTCTAACCTCATTTATCAGTCTATAAGGTTATCTGAATTATAAATTTATAATAAAGCACAGTTTATTGCTAGACTACAGTTCAATATTGTATTGAGACATTTATAAACAGCCCACACATTCCATCTGCGCATGCGTGATATTGCTTTGACACGGCATGGTCATATTTACAGATAATTTATACCATTATATACCGTTGTTTTCAAAATTCAAACCGGTATCCCCCTTCAGCAACAACACACCTTCGAGCGATTTCATATAGGAAAATAAAATTCAGAAATTGAAACAAAAATTAAAAGGATAAAAATTGTAACAGGACATAATTTCTAAGAAGCAAATGCCTGTTTCAGTATAGAGATATTTAGCAATACATCTGTAAATTATTACTGTTGTCTTATTAACACGGTGATTAACCGTCATACAGGAAGCAAACAATGGTTATATTAACACTTTACACTTATGATGATTATCAAGAACATGTGCCAGTAACAACAAGATATTACCAGACTTTGTGATTACTTACGTCAGCATGACACAATACATTGTCCAATGTTAATAAAAGCCATAGTGTACACATTGTAATATATAATATGTATATAATGTACAATATATATACAGCACAACCTCTGTAGAGCAATACCTTTGGTAGTCCAAAATGTTTGTAACCACTGAAAGATGTTGCTTTAAAGGGGTTCAATTTATAATGAAGTCTTATTTTTGGGAAAGACATTGTACTGTTGAAGTAAACAGGTGGTTGTTCTACGAAGGAACGTACTGCAAAAGATGCACTGTATTGACAATATATTCAAATATATTATTGAATTTACAAAAAGAAATCATTCCGCAATTAAAGAACTTCTTACTAAACAAGTATTTTGTAAAAAAAAATCATGAAGTTGATAAATATACAATAGTCTTACTCTATTTATTCAACATTGGTAGTACAAACAAAACGAACATGCTTATTTGATTATTGTAAACGGTAATATATCATCAGTGATGTTGAGGTCCTTGGTAAACATAATCTTGACTTCTCTCTGTCCTTATGAATCCAAAATAACAAACAATATTGCTCAGAGAAAGATAGTTATTTTTTACATATGTCGTGGCATTTGTTAATGAACATTAATTGCGTGGTTACTAATGTAACTAATGTAATCATAACATACAATACTTGCATAAAAACTGCACACCCGAGTGTAGAAGACGTGCATTAACGTATATAATCACGCGAACATACGCCATTGTTACATGTTTTCTTTTATAAGCATGATTCAGAGAGCAATGTAAATTATTAAAACGTAATTGTCAAATGACATCTCACTCTCACGTAAAAACCGCTTTCTTTTATACGAAACACATACATGTATAATGTAATGGAAAAGTATCGAATCAGACGTATACTTTTATACAAGAATATAACTAATGCACATTGTTTAATACTCGTACATGAACCTCGCACTGTTCGCTCGGGCTTTAATTGCATGGTTGTGCTTCTTAACACGTTCAAGCAAGAAAACAAAAAGATGCATTTACACTCTATTCAAATTTATAAAGCACACATAAAAAATACATTCGTTAAAGCTTTGATACATGCGATGATTCAAAATGTTGCTCTGATGTCGAAAATGTATTTTGGAAACGGCAAAAGTATCTAGGATTCACGACGATTAAAACATAGGCATAAGATGTTACAAAATATAATTTTTGCTATTCAGAAATAGTGCAGCATGTGTGACATAATGTGCATATTCTGCAGTTAAAAAAAAACAAAGAAAATATATCGACTTGACATGTGAAATAAAGTAATCACATCTTTTCAAAGCGTATGATATATATAATGTTACACTGTATACATACATATATGTCAATCGGCACAAAAAGAGTCTGTTTATTAAAAGCCTTCTGAAATTGAGAAAGGGAATACTGTTGTATTTAAATGGCTAGGGAATTTACAATTGACTACATATAGGATCGGTGAATCAAAGCATCCTTTATATCAGACAAAGTTATGTAACAAACACGATGTCTAAAGTAAATAGAAACTCCCTAAAGGTAAATGTCATTGTTCGATACACTGATTAACATAATTATACCAAATCACCAAGCCCTTTACTTGATAGAGAGGAAGATAATATTTCTTAGTTAAAAACAAGACTTACAAAGACACGAAATGATATAAAAGAAAATGAAAAAATGGCCGCAAGAAATCATTAGTGTTATTTTTTCCATGTAAGAAAATATAGTAATATGATATATAAATGACACTTTATCCTATTTAATTAATCTAATAAAGTTTGATAAGTAGCGAATAGGTCGTTCAACCAAATCAACCAAAAAAGTGTTTCGTCAAAGAGAAACAAGTAATATTTTTGTAACATGAGCTAAACATAATTATCTTTATTACATTTTTATATATAATTAATGTCATTTTCTGAATAAGAATCTTGTTTATTATACCTATACGTAGAAACATCGAGAACGTTAAGAAAATCTAAAATAGCAAAACAGCAGCACGTGGAAGAAAAAATACAACAGTATAACATCAAATGATGAAGAAAATTTCCAACTCAAAGTTGCTAATCTTTATCTTGTCATACTATATGATATATAAAAGAAAACTAACTATGACATGATACAATACACTTGTAATACACAAGTATGTAAATATGATATGACGCGTTTGATGTTTTAATGCATTTGTTTTACAAGTAGGTCTAATCTGGGAGGACGGCTTTTCCGTCTTTTAATATCTAATTTAAATAAAACGAAAACAATAATATTTTGTCCAAATGCTGATTTGTATTGTGTAAAATGTTCGTTTCTTAAATTTATTACATGTTTATTATAAATTATCGCATCTTCCTGAGCTTATGATAAGTTTTAACAAATTTTTGTCAACAATTGCTACATGGTTTTCATCAGTTAAGGATACTTTAATGAATAAAATAATAAAGTCAATTGCAATTAGGAGTTTAAAGATTTTCATGTAATCTTGTTGTAATCTTGCAACCGAAGGATTACATTTAAAAACAAAATCTATACTTCGCAACAAGTGTCATGTAGTAGCCGTAAAAATTTCCATTTACTTCACTTCAGTGTTGTTATATTTTTTCTGGTCCTTCGGAATCATTAATTTCAGCATTTTTAAGTGTTGAAATTGAGTACCGCTCAAGTTGGTGCTAGGGACGTTGGGGATGTTGCTATTTTGCATCACCCCCCATGTACAGACTTAATCAATCCAACTCTGCAATGTTCATGTAATTTAGTTGTGATTTAATGCTACAGAGGCATCACATTTTTTCCAGATTTTTATACAAGTCAGGTCCTTAAGTCAGTATTTATTTGTTTTTAAGATAGATAAGTGAGTGTAATGATACTGTATCAAAAGCTTTTTATCTATCCAGTCTGAAATGTCAATGCTTTTATCAACCATTATCCAAAGGTATAATTTTCAATCATTTGATCTCAATTTAGACAATTTTCTAGCAATACATTCTTATACTTTGTTCCATTGAAACGAATTGTCGAGAAAGCATATAGTTGTGGTTTGTTATATATATGGTATCATAAAATAGAAATTGATATTGAGATGTGGATTTCAATGCTTCGTGAACTTTTATGAAACATTATTCTAGGGTAATGGTTAAATATTTCAGGAAAATTAATTTTAACATTTAAACTGATTTTACACACCGCATTATTTTTTATTTTCTATTTATTGTTCTTTATGTTCTTTCCATGGTTGTCAAGGGATGTTCCCTTCCCAAGTTTTTATATGCACAATTAAATAAAATGTATAATAATCCTTTAAATTATTTATCTATGAAATAAATACGGGATACCTATTGATTATTTCAGCCTCAGTTAATTTTATAAATTCCACAGAGTATTCAATTAATTAGATACAAGTATGTAGAAATTTTACATTCATTTGGTTTGTATAATAAATGAACAAAACAATTGAGTTGAAAACAATACTTTATATATACTTTAAACAATTTGTGGTCATATATAAGATTGTTAAATACATTGCGACCCTGACAGTTTATCTTAATATACAATTTTTAGACTACATTACAGAATTTGCGCTTCTTGACAATTATAATGATTCCCATATTACCATTTCTGACAATGAACAACTATATTTTCCATTTATATTTCTTACAGAGAATAGTTTTATGTCAACTATGTAATATATGTGTCATTGAAAATGAATTCCATTTCTACCCGTCTGTCAAAAATGCCATTATCTTCGTGAACAATTGTTGCCTACCCTTAGGACAATGTTGTCATAAAAGTGAAGATAATAACACCTAATGATATGTCGAAACAGCTATAGATCTCCTTGAAAAAAATCTGATTGAATCTAAATGGTTACATGAAATATATTGTTCACCGCAGTTCTGACAGTTTTGGGTATAGTAACTGTTTTAAAATCAACAATGATTTGGGAAAAAGATATGATTACATATATGTAGTTGAGGTCGAAATAAAATATTTTGCCTTTTCTGTTCACTCTAAATTCATTTATTTCGTTTAATGGTTTACCAGTAATAAAGGTTTCTTACAAGCATATGTCACTACGTTTAAGTGAAATAGATATATGTTTCTCTTAGTTATGGAATTGTTTCTTCCAAACCAAGATTGCATTCAATATTTACTTATGTTGTTCTTAAGCCTTCTTTTATTCTGGTAGTGAAAGATTGTAAGGGCAATATTTATCAGTTCCTTGTGTCGGCTTACCATGTCCCTGGTGGTTGAAATATATGTAGATACACCATGGAACAATTGATGCCAAAGAAAATCTATGTGATGGCTGAAATATTGTATTTGTCTTTGGTCTAGCATATAACATATAACATCAATGTGTCTATTCATTTCAAAGGTTCATTTAGGGCCACAGAGTCAGTATCATAAGTAAGTAAACGATTATGTATAAAGATGTCTACCTTAAGTTTGCTTGCTAGTGTCATGCGCTGCTACTATCATGTGCTCTTTATAAAAAAAATTCTTCGAACATAACAAAATGTATTATTTTTTTCTTGTGTATTTATTGTCAGAACCGACAATCTGCTTCAATAACAAAACAAAAGACAGCAATGGAGACCGCCTGCCACAATTCATCTGTCCAATGGATGACAGCCAATCTGAAGATTTGACATATTGCTGCGGACAAAAGACTGCTCAAGTTTGTTGCAACAGAACCAAATATAATGAAGAAAAAAGAAAAGAGAAACAGAAGTATAATAATGATGCAGACATAGATTTAGTGTAGGTATTTAAACACGAAATCCATATCTTAAGTAGAACTTATGCTAGACCACAATGGCTTTAATAACCAGTCATTGAGACGGTCAATGTATAACTAAAGACAATAGATTCAAAGAACAAACGGTTTTATCTAGTCGAAACGTAAGCTTTCTAAACAGATACGACGTTGTTTAATAGATAATAATATTTTTTGTTTTTGCGATGTATACTTATAGTTGTCAGTTTGTTAAAATTGCACACAAAAGATCTTTTTTGAAATTTACTTTTTGTGTTAACTGGTTAGTTTTTTCTTTGAAAAAATGGTTATGTTTTTAATTTGCATAAGGTGGTATTTCATTTCGCTTGTATGATAGGTGGCTGGAATTTTTTTATCTTTTGTCGTCAGTCAAAAACTTTGCAAGACATTAGTCAATGGTACATTAAACACTTACATGAATCTCTTTCAGATATTAGCTTCCATAATCTAGTTTTACTGTCCAATAGATAAACATATTCAACAACCCGAACTGTAGCATTACTTCTGTAGATAAACATATCATTCCTCAATATTCCAACTGTTGTTGCACTATAAGAGCTTCATTCCACTTACAGATAACAATAAGTTAAGCTCGATCAATACAAGTTAATGTTAAACCTCTTTCTCTTAAGACCATTTGCTGTTTTTATTGGAACATTTACGAGATTCTCCTCTAGGTCTATATAAGCGTCAATCAATTAACAATTAGTCGAGGTGTCCTTGAAGGCGTTTATGCAAAAACTGTATATATTAGAAAACATGATCGAATGGTTTCTTTTTATTAATTCCGGCTAGTACTTTTAAATATTCAGCTGAAAAGACATTTGTATATTCTATATTGAAAACTAGAAATGTAATTATTTCTACACTTTTCTAGCTTGATTCATATTTCTTATTAAGGTACTAGTACTAGGGAAAAACATCCTTTTTGTATGAACAGTTCATTTGTGCTCGGATAAACAAAGTAAAAAATGCACATATTGATCTCTCATTGTATTTAATTATTCGTTGACCACACTAAAAAGATATAGTAATAGCAATTTCTATATTTCACATTTATTATAAATTGATATTTTGATAATTGGTAACCAAACTTTGTTATTACAAAGTATCCAAATTCATATCAAAAAGGGGTACGCAAATTGATAAAACTGTTCGGTAATTTTGCAAAAAACGATTGTTGCAAATTTTCAATTTTTATTCTAGCTTTCATTTCTTGATTTCGTTTTCTTTTTCTGGTATAATATAACATATGTGTACTAACATTTCATACGTAGATTGTAAAATGAGTTTAAAAGGTAAAATGATTTTTCAGTTGAAATGTAAATGATAGCATTAAATGTATATTCGTGTTTGTTTATTTAGTTATCTTTGATTCGTCTAACAGGACAGCTATTGGTATATCGGCTGGATGTGTTGTCTCAATAACTTTCTGTATGTTCCTGTATTGCTGTTGTTGCCAGAGGAGACACGAGATACACGATGGGGTCAAACTGATGTGGGTTAGAAGATCGTTTGGCAAGGAGTGTAAGAAATATCTATATTTTGTAAATATATGCAGTTAGTTAAAGTAATTTAAAATGTGATAATTTTTTTGTTTGTGTGTGTGTTTATTTGTTTGTTTGTTTGTTTGTTTTCAAATATTGGGAATGTTAAAAGTAATATAACATATTTAACTATGGTCCTGTTGAAACGTTCTCTCGGCAGTTATTCCTAGTGGGGCCATTTTAACAAACAGTGTAAAATCATTGTCATTCTGGGATGGTTAACTGACAAAGCATTTTAGTTGAACATTGACTTTAACCCTGTATTTTTATGCTTACTTCTTAAGTCACATTTTACTGCTTTTTCTCACATAGTACATATTTTCAAGTATTTTTTCACTTTCCATGTACGATTTCAGGTCCACAAAAAATCAAAGGTTTAAAACATTTGAAATGAAATTGTAAAGGCACAATGTGTTCAGCAGCCAAATATTGTTTACATTACTTAGATAAGCTCCAATGTAACAAACACAGACGCTTGCACAATCACTTTTATCTTTAATTATTAAGAACTAACAAGACTTACATGTAAAACTGCTTGCCAATATTTTAACAACTGCCAACATTAGTTAAAGAAATGTTCAGTATCAAGTTCCTACTTTCCAAGAATCGCATGCTACGAGAACAGCTCGTCTTAAATCCAGCAATTCGTCCATACATGTCAGTATCTATTAGCTGATTAGCTGATGTTCTGACAGGTTTATCGTTAGTTTGGTGTGATGCTCGTACGCCTTGCTAGATTTTTATTGATGGGTTATCCAATTACAGGCGTTGCCATTCTTTATGTCATATGATAACAAGTGGCACACAATACGTTTGTTCCTAAAATATCTTAATGAAGGAATCTTACTTGCAATTTGTGTCACTAAAAGAAGCTTGCTGTGAACTGGACTCATTTTTATTTGTTTGTTTATTTGCAGTGAAAAACAGAAATGGTAATGAAAAGTTTTTTAATCTCTGGTGACCACACTGATCTGTCTTTAACTTTGTTTTCGAT
Source organism: Ruditapes philippinarum (assembly GCF_026571515.1). Classification (NCBI taxonomy): domain Eukaryota; kingdom Metazoa; phylum Mollusca; class Bivalvia; order Venerida; family Veneridae; genus Ruditapes; species Ruditapes philippinarum. The sequence continues at coordinate 14,063 of NW_026863825.1, read as the reverse complement.
ATACATGTAAAATCCACTTTGCATGACATTTAAACGTAAAGACAAAATGTTCAGCAGCTTGTTATTGCAGCTGAAAAGAGCCTGTTTGTCTATTTTTTCCGTTTATTTTGTTTTGTGACCATTTAGAAATTGAAAACAAATACCCGTCCACTTAAATTGATTGTATCGAGGTATTCCTGGAATAAATATAAGTTCTAGTAAATATGGCAAATATTTCAGAACGTAGTACATTCAAACTATTAAATTAACGGTGTCTTTGCCGATGATATAGTTGATCTTTCATGTTTATTTCTTAACTTAACATGTGATAAGTGCTGAGTACTTTTCGATTGATAAACATTTGAGAATTGATAGATTTAATGATTTAAAGAACTAAATTTATTTAAAAAAATAACTCAGTAAATGTTGAATTTTGCTTCAGCCGGTGCAAGCGGTCGTGTGCGGTAGCTTACTTACATTTACTATTACTATAAATAAACTCAATCAAACCGGTACTGCAATTTTTGTCGTACAAGTAACTTATAAACATGTTTGAGGCCAAAGCATGGAACCATCGAAATAAAATGTAATATCTAATATACACATGCACGGTTTGATATATTGTCAAAAACATTCAGAACCTTCCTCAATTGTCATATCAAATCCGACCAGCACGTCTCACTTATCTAACCACTGAGATAAAACTTTAAATCAGCTGATTTTTATTACTGCATGTTTAATGATAAAGAATTTCAAAACGATACTTTTTTGTGTTGATTGAACATCTAATTTGATTACTTTCATACTTATCATTACCATGTATCATAACGTGCATGTAATCTTTAAATATATTACCCGGGAATGTAATAATAAACAAACAAAGATCCTATATTTTCCATAATTTGCAATATGTAATCGTATATATATTGTCATTTCATCATATAGTATGCGTACAAAACACACAATAATATCAATATATTAAATATAAATCCAATGCTTATTATGTTTAACATATGAATGAAGTTTGTTTGATTGATTGGGTTTTACGTCACGCCGACACAGTATTGGTCATATGGCGACGTTCCAAGGAAGACCTCAGGCACGAACGGGCACCTGAGTAGAACCTCCGACGTTCCGTATTAAGCTAGCTGGATTTCTTCCTCACATGAAAGAATATAAAGTCCCTACCGGGATTTGAACCCATAACGGTGAGGGGCAAGTGGTTTGAAGTCATTGACCTAAAACACTTGGCAACGGACGCCCCTATTAATGAACTCGTTGGATAAATATATTCTTACAATGTATTTGCCTTTATCAACATTTCTCTGCATAACACAGCGAAATATTCATTTTACTTTAGTGAACAGATTAGAGCAACCGGCGTACCAAGATCACATGACTGTGGTTAACAGCATTACAGGCCTGAGGGAAACAAGCCGACAGGGAAGTAGACAAGGCAGTAGACATGGCAGTCGACAAGCTAGTCGACAGGGGAGCATCAGAAGTAATAGAAGTAGACAGGGGAGTTTTAAAGGTACGTTCTAGTGTCAGGCTTGTCAATACGTATTAGAGTAGTTATTAATGTGGTAGATTGACTAACAATTGAACTATTCCAAAAATTATTTACAACAGCAGGTGTTAAATGCAAAATAACTGATATACACCATATTCCGTTGGCCTCAACTTGGCCATATTCCGTTTCTGCATTGTTTTTGTTTTTTTCGGGATTATTGATTCCAAACTTATTACTGGTGGAAATTGGAATTGGCAATCTGCTTGCAACTATTACAGTTTAACATTGTTTAAATTCGCTCAAGGGACCTTTCCTTTTCAGACTTTGTAGAATACTATTAGGATTTCTGCTTTCTATTGTTGGCTGCGTTAAGGCATTACACAAATATAAATATTGATAAAAGTTGCCTTTCTTTTGAAAAAAAATATAAAAACGTGCAAAAAGTAAAATCGAAATAGAAACTAAGAGCCGTAATTGTTATTCGCACAATTATTTATATATTTATTTCAAATCAGATTAAGATTCACGGTCTGTTTGGGATATATCAAATCAGACAATTATGTTGTGATTGTTTATCATATATATACATTGCTGACACACATAATAAACTTCCTTCCTTCATGTTAATGTGTATAAAACATAATCATATTTGTATCCCGCTTTAATTATTAGCAAAATGTATTTATTTCAAATAGAACTATAATTTACTTTTTTCAAATAGAACTATTACTTTTTGAACTTGTTTATGATGTCAACATGCTTTTCTTAGGCGGAAGTAGAAATCCCAGTGCTGCTCCGACACCATCCATTAGCCGCCGAGCATCAAACGATCATCACGATCGAACACCACTAAAACATCAGAAAGGTTGTTTATATATAATTTTGCTATATATATATATCACCACAAAGCTCGTGTAAATCATTCTTATTTTGTCACTTTCGTCTTGCAGTGAGAACTTTTGCCTCTAGAGAACGGTCAAAAGAAATTGATTAATTGGTCGTTTTTTTTGCTTTATAATTTACTTTTACGTATATATCAAGTAAAGTGACAAAGTAATCAGATTTCACACGAAGTTAAAAACACAAAAGCTTTTATGTTGCATATGTTTTTTAGGTTTGTGTGTTTTATACAAAATGTAAATCAAGAACTGCTACATTGTATATATATTTATGATTGCTAAGTTATGTATACAATACGTTTGCTAAGTTGCTTCAATTTGAGTTCTCATTTTCGAATGACAAGTATTTGGGCGTTCATTTGAATATCACAGAGAAAATGTTTAGCAATTATATTTTTCATTTTTAGTTATTAAGTTATGATGTTTCTTTTGCTTGTCTGATATCATAGTATTATTATCCTGATTTTAATTAATGCATGCGTCTAAGAATTATTGTAAAAAATGCATTACTTTCACAATCCAATGTACTCCTGTTTGCAAATGTATTGCAACGTATGCTTTTGTCAACTTCTAGTAATTGCTTTATTGGAAGTACCGTCTTAAGCGGCGGCGCACATTCCTTATTTTTGAAATGGTATAACTTACATTAAAGGTACTGGTGACAGAAATCATTTAGGTTTAGATGTACCTAGCAACGTAGTAATAACCGTCACGACGCCGTCGGATGAACATGGACCAACCGCGCCTTTGCTCAAAACTGCTCATCATGAGAGTATGTATATTGTTTTATCCAAGTTTTGATTTATACACATGTCTTTATAACACTGTTAGCAACGCTCGTTTATCTAGAACTTCTGTGCATAATGCAAAACCTTGTCAATGAATTCTCTTTTATTTGACCTTTTTATGCACATACATTTTGTAGGGTCATACATTGTTGCTATGTGTCGATGGAAACGAAGGTTGATGCGAGAAATAGAATAGATGTTTCAGTCATGCTTCAAATAGAGAAGTGAATGAGTTTGTTGCATTTTCAAGAACATAGAAACAGTTTTGACAAAAAATATAAAAATAATGTTAATAACATTCTTTTTAAACGTTTATAAGACAATGTAGGTATTGTAATGACAAAATTTAAGACAAACCAACTACCTTCCTTCTTTTCCGTGATGCCATCATTATTCTTTGATATTTAAGGATGCAACCCAGTACATGTACATTTTGACGACGTCATCATGACGTCATCGCCTTCCTAGCCTGACCAATAATATGTATAGGTGAGAGCTCGTAGGCTTCCTGGATTTTTTAGTTTGTGTGATTCACGTGCATTGCTTGTCAATTTCTTAGTTTTGAGTTAGAATTAGATATGCTATTTCACAGATTTGTAATTTGTGATTTATTGCCAACATGAACATAATATTTACCGTTTCCACAATAATACATGGACGCTTTGTGTATTTGTTTTTACTTTTATCCATTTATTTTCGAAAATATGATAAAAATGTAAGATATACATTACATCATAGTCCCAGCATGCTACAAGCTAATATTTTGTTTGCATTTTTACACTAGATTCGTTTTTTTCAAAACAGGTTTAGTTTATATTAAAATGTAGCACCTGTTTTCATTTCATTCCTAGAATAGACGTCCTTTCGATTTCACTGCTAGGCAATTGGTACAATAAAAATCACATTTTAATAAATTCTTATTATCATTTATTTAAATCCATCAAATTACCACAAATTTGAATATCAATTTAAATGCATTCAGTAATATTACAAATCATGAAAACGTTAAAGATTCTTCATGTATTTATAATATTGCTTTGTGATGAATATGTTCTAAATAAATTCACTATTTTCATTACTGTAACACGTAAGTCATTACTGTTAAACGTTAGCCATTTTTGTTACACGTTTAACCCTAACTAAGCTTTGGAACAAATCAATGAGTGTGAAGGTTTTCAATATTAATATACTTACAGCATAGAGCCTGATCTGGCTGCACGGAGGTACAATCTGACCTTGCTTTGATGTCGCAAGCACTTTTAGCTCCAGTAAATTAAGGATTAACTTTTGTATGTGTTTGTACACGATACAGTAATGACTTACAGTAATGGCTCACATGTTACAGAAATGGCTCAAATGTTACATTTTTAGATCACATATTACTGTATTGGCTCACGTGTTACAGTATTGGCTCATATATTACAGTATTGGCTCACATATTACAGTGTTGGCTCACATATTACAGTATTGGTTCACATATTACAGTATTTGCTCACATATTACAGTATTGGCTCACATATTACAGTATTGGCTCACATATTACAGTATTGGCTCACATATTACAGTATTGGCTCACATATTACAGTATTGCCTCACATATTACAGTATTGGCTCACATATTACAGTATTGCCTCACATATTACAGTATTGGCTCACATATTACAGTATTGGCTCACATATTACAGTACTGGCTCTTCTATTACACTATTGGCTCACATTTTACAGTATTGGCTCACATATTACAGTAAAGACTCGCATATTACAGTTATGGCTCACGTGTTTACATTGATTGCTCACATATTACAGTAATGGCTTACGTGTTACAGTAATGGCTTGTATCTTACAAACGAGGCTCACATGTTACAGTTATTGCTCACATGTTACTGTAATGGCTCACATGTTTACATGAATGGCTCATATGTTACAGTTGTGGTTCACATGTTACAGTAATGGCTATCGCATTACAGTTATGGCTATCGTGTTACAGTTATGGCTCTCATATTTCAGTATTAGTTCACATGCTACATTAATGACTCAAATGTTACAGTTATGGCTCACATGTTACAGTTATGGTACACATGTTACAGTTATTGCTCACATGTTACAATAATGACTCACATGTTACAGAAATGGCTCACATGTTGCTGTAATGGCTTACATGTTACAGTAATGGCTTACATGTTATAATAATGGCTCACATGTTACTGTAATGGCTCACATGTTACAGTAATGGCTCACATGTTACAATAATGGCTCACACGATACAGTAATGGCTCACATGTTACAGTAATGGCTCATATGTTACAGTATTGGCAGTATTGGCTCACATGTTACAGTAATGGCTCACATGTTACAATAATGTCTCACACGTAACAGTAATGGCTCACATGTTGTAGTAATGGCTCACATGTTACAGTAATTGCTCACATGTTACAATAATGGCTCACATGTTACAGTAATTACTCACATGTTACAATAATGGCTTACCTTTTACAGTAATGGCTCACAGTTTACAATAATGGCCCACATGTTACAGTAATGAAACATAACATTGTAAATTAATATAATAATAACGTACTAATACCGCAAATTCGTACAACTGTAGTAGTATACGTCACTTCTCTTAACAATGATAAAATCACATTTTTATCTTTGATAGGTGTCAAATATGGTGGCGCTGATTTATTACAATTATGAGCGTTAAATTGTCGCTAACGACAACACGATAAAGCGCCAAACGGCGCGTAAGCGCCTTGTCATCTTGCCCTGTCGCAAGCGAAACATGCCAAACTTGATGTCGCTTGACTCAAATGGAAGAATTGGTTTATTGGCGCTTTGATGCTTGCAACAACGAACCATGTAACAGCACGACAAGAAGCCAACCCTTCTATAACCCAAGCGACAGGGCGACATGACAACGCGCCGCTGTTAGGCGCGTTTCGGAGCGACAAGAAGAAAAGGCGATACGATATTTGTTCAGTTGTCGCTAGCGACAACGCAACTCGCGAAAATGTAACAAGTCAGCCACCATATTCAAACTAATTTTCAAACTTTCTAACGAGTAAATGCTTCATCAGTGGAAATAAAAGAAAGAATTATTTTGTCTAGAGAAAGGGAAATTTATTTACCGATTATTTACCGACTTGGCATGTCGTGTTCTTGTTTGTTTTGAATTTCGTTAACAATGATACTGTCTAAATTAGAATTGATTGCATTAACACTTTATCATCATTTTATAACTTGGATTTTTATTTTCCTAATGCAATTACAACATTCATTAAATTTTACCATTGATGGAAGATAATATAATAAATATTGAATTACTCTGTAATTACTTTACTGACAATTAACACACTGTTTGTTTTGTTTATTTCAGATCCAGAAACATAACTTTTTTCCATGCAATAAGCAGTTGTCATTGTTTTCAATGTTCTTTATGAACCAGTATTGTAAATACGGATGTGGACAATCTTCTTTACATGTTTAGCTTCAGTGTTAACAATTCACCATAGATCGATTTCTTCAACGTTTCATTTGAATAGTGCAAGTTTTTCGTACGTTTGTAAAGTGCACGACAAACACCATTTGCGGACATTTTAACCATTTGTATGTTTGGAAAATTGGAGAACTGTCGTCTGCTTAAACTGTCGTCTGCTTGATTTTAAATTTTGTTCAATTTTATTGAAATTGGAAACAAAATAAGAAAAGGAGGACTGTCAAATAAAGTACCCGACATGACACTTGTTTTATGGCCTGGTATCATGCTCTTTGCAAAGGCTGTTGTGATCGGTTTTAGTGGTGTAAGGGTTCATGTGCTTTTACCTTTTTATCATTGATGATTTTATTCAAAATAAATAAAAAAATAGCCACGAAGAATAGATGTATTCATTAGGTAAGAAATGACCATGTAATTATATCAACTCATAGTGTCTGATCATTTAAAAAATCAAATTTGTCTTTTAGCTTACATGAATAGTAAAATGCTCACTTTTTGTCAATTTGTGTATTTCCCGTTTTAAAATTTAAAACATTACTGATTAGATTATGGCAAGCATTAAAATGTCACATCATCAATAAAAACATAACATGTTTATACATTTATAATTATACACAATTTATCGTTATTTGTTCAAATGTATATATTATTTTTTCATTTCTTTAGGTTTCTGGTCATTCATATTTTTTATGATTTGAAGAACGAATTATTAAAAAATCTATAAGAATGTGAAAAATGCAACCATTTTTAGCGCAATTCTGGCAAAGTTGATCTAATTGCAGATTTTATTTCCAGACAAAGATATTTAGTTTCATTGATTTAGAAATATCTCTTCGTTACCATAGTAATCTTATAGAACATACATAACTTACAATGGTTGTAATTAACATTTTTAAATAAATTTTGCATGTATAACGTTACCTATTTCTGGCGTTATGTAATTATCATATATACAAATGAGCTTGATTTTTCATTTTTAATAAAAGTGAACATGTGCATGTAAAACAATGGACTAAACAGATACTCTGTAGGGAAACTATTAGAGAATAACATTTATATTATTATACTACGCACACAATTACTAGGGAGGGCACAAAAACATGTTGAAATAATTGTCCTCTGGGTGTAATGGAAGTCCCTGTAAATTAAATATGTACAATGTAAGTAATTAAATTAACTGGAAATAAGATAGAGTCAAGTATCTGCACAGCAATATATCCTGCAAATTATATAAATTGAAGTAAAACAGAGAAAATGCTGTTGATTTATCATGAATATAAAATATAAGAAATATTAGTAAGGGAAATCAATAATGAGCAATATATTATTCTAATTTCAGACATATAGGATTTAGTCTTAAAAACGGATGCTTGTGTATATAAGAAATATTTTGCTTTGGTCGGAAAGTCATTCAACGGGCACATATATATGTATATGTAAACACCTACCCCTATTTTCCCCTTTCTTTGACAACGCTATGATACATTCAAAATTCAGGCAATTTTAAATATTTTACGAAAAATCTGCTTAACTTTAATAAGACAATGTAGATATTGTATCATCTAATTGGAGATAAGTTTGCATTATATCTTATTTCGATATTGATAGAAAGTAAAAATGTTACTGACGTTGTTATGCACAAAATGTATTTCCTGTATTTATATTAAAGTGATTTTGATACAGATGCACCGGTTATTTGCAACACCGACCTCCTTTATAAGTGACCGGGAAATACATTTACGTACTCGTTCTTCTTGTGCTGATCGGTACAGTTGACAAAAATACGGTTGATTACAAGAGCCGAATGATCACCGTATTTTGGACGGGTGATAACCGTAACTTACTGGCATCTGTACGGATATTTAGTAATGATTTTCTTGGGTCAGCATGATAACATTTCTCAAAAAAGACATAAGAAGAAGAGGCGAGTTTTCGGAATTTAAATTTTTTTAGGAATATTATACGGGATTCAATGGTCTCAAAGGCAAATTTTTCGCTGTTCTTCGAATGTTTTTGGGGGGTGGGGGAGGGGAAGGGGCTTGTAGGGAATGTTAAGCTGGGGTCATTGTTGCAAATGTCTGCTGCATAACATGTGTAAAATGTTTCATTAGTTTCAATAGTTTCATTATACATGAATGCATGCATGTTTTAACGTAGACAAAGTTTTAAAATGTATGTTTGTTCCGACGAAATTGTACAATATTGTACATGTATGCTTCACTGTAATTGCCTTTTCCTGAAGTTAGTGATGTCATGTAACATATATTGAGTATTCATTATACTTGTTTTTTGATCCATTCATAACGTTTGTAAATATTTAAACATCTAACACAAATTATGGTCATAGCATTTGACAACAAAAAAGTAAAAGAACGCGGTCCATTTGATCTTATAAGTGTTTATTAAAATTTAAAACAACAACTGCATTTAAAACTACATGTATTGAAAGACACGGAAGTTTCATTTATATCGCATATCCTTCTGACAATATCATAGCATTAGCTTTAAGATAATTTGTGACTTTCTACACACCATACAATAAAGATTAAATTCAGTTAACCAAATAAATGAATTACTATTGATTTTTGCATTAAATATATATGCCGTCATTACCAACGATATTCTTGTTTTAACATTTTGGCATTTTAGCTGAATATACCAAGGTCTTCCTTAAAATATTAAATAACAGGGTTTTACATCGTCTAGATGATCTAGTTCAGAAATAAGTTGTATAGTATAAATACCTCAATTAATTTTTCAATTAAAATTAAATTCAAATGAGAAAGCAATTTGGTGTTGATTGAAATAGGACGTAATCGTGTAATGTTAGTGCAGATAAAATGCATTCATTTGAAGCTGAACAAAATAATATAAACATTAATTGTACTAAGACTTGATTTGAAAAGAAAACGACCTTACTGAATGCAGTTTAATTAATTTCAAGTTATTGTTTGTTTTGCTTCTTTTTTAGTACATCCAGTATCGCATTTAGTATTCAGTGTTCAAAGGTTTTTGCTCAAATTCACTACATGTTGTTAACCCTAAAGAAAATAACATTTATTTACAAAGACGGGTTAAGTTGATATAAAGAAAATACAGGTATGTTTTGTAAGTCTGACATATGACCAAAATTGGCTACACCTTAAAATGTCTTATCATTGTTGTAATTTATATGTGGTTGTCTGCCTCGACATTTTTGACTATGTGTCTTACCTCATTAACAGAAGCAAAAACTTCAGTTCGAGATACTGAAAAAAAATCCAGATAAGAAAATTGAGATAAATAAATATATTCTATATAGATAAAGAAAGAATGTAATACGGACTTTCACAATTGGATCGAGATAACGAAAATTGAGAAAAGCGATATCGAGATAACGATACCTGACTGTATTTATATTAAGGTAGCATAATTACCCATGTAATCCGATAAAATCAGATGATTTTAAATTAATTTTGATTAAAAAATAATGAGGTAGATTGAAAACATCATTACCATGCTTTTTTATATATTATCCTAACTTTATAACTTTGTTTAAGAGCGAATTTGTATACATTTAGCAATGTAAATTTATCAAATTTTATTCTATGCATGGGCCGTTAAAGTGCTTCAATAGTATCGAGAGATAACGTATGTTAGCGCAATTTATAACTGTTTTTTTCACATTTTCATCATCTCAAGGTTGAAAGTGTTTTTTACAATATTTTTTCCCAATTTTGTTAAATTATTGAATAGAAGATATAAATAAATACAAAGCACCAATGTAACTATAATTAAAGGCACATTAAGCCGTAGAAATAAAATACATGTTATTTGTTGCTTTTTTCTGTAGACAGAGCATACTGTTAACTTTAATAATTACCAAATTGCAAATGAAGCAATTTGTGGCTTAGGTTTTTGGCCATTAAGAAACATTTTGGAAACTTTTACAGGATATCAAAATATAAGTGTTAAAAATAAAAATATTTTCATTTTTTTTAAAGGCTTAATGTGTTTTTAAAACAGAAAAATAGAAGAATGATTACAGTAACATTTGATAACAACTGATTTTGGTTGAATGTTCGGGTAAACTGATTTTAATTTTATTATCCACATTACTATGATTATTGATAAAACATATTACGTAATTACATGTATACAGAAATTTTAGCAATATTCAGATTTACATTATTACAATCATGGTCGAAAAGCATGCATTTTTGTAAAGAAAATGAGAGAAGATGAAGATATTTTCTGTTTTTAAATTGATATGTTTTAACAATTGTCACATATATGCGTCACAAAATGTTATTGTGTATATTATAATGATGATTTTTACCATAATTATTATGAACGTTGTATTGTTTCTTGATATTTTACAATTTACGATTTTCAATTTTATGCACTTTTTCTAATAAAGTTTTCAGAAGTAGCACTTGTTAATCTTTTTTATTTTTCATTTGATATTAAGTCGCTGTATATTAGTTGCCTTTATCTAAAGCTTGTTGTAAATAAACAAACTTGGTGTTTGTGTCATACATCACGTAACGTCTTGCTGTTGAAGACCATCTGTGCTTCATGTTTGACCTAAATGGCAACCCAAATACAAAACACCAACCGTTCGTTCTCAAACTAAATAAGTTTCTCACTCTAAAGTTTCAAGGTCCCTTAATAACGCAACGGTGAGAGGCAAGTAACTATGACCACGACATTTTCCATTGGATGTTGATGTAAAACTCTATCATTTAAACAAATAATGTCAAACACCCATGCATTTATTTCAGATTTTTTTTTCGTAAGTGTTCTGTTGTTAAGCAAACATCATATAATACTACAACATAAATTTGTTAAAAACAACATTTTGATATTATCTATATGGTATGTGGGTAGCACCGCCTCACACACGCCTACACAACATATTATTGAAAACTCCTATACTGAATTGACAATTTCGTTAGTCATTCTCGGTTTATAACATATTTTATGTATATTACATACACCCCTACTAAACAGTGGCTCTTTCACATTTTAGTGATCTGTTTAAAAGAGAGACCTCGACACTTCCGTTGTAAAGCCCGTTACCAAACAAAGTTAAAATCTTAAATAAATATCCGTTTTTTTTTAAAATCTGCTTGTTTTTTTTTGTAATCGGCAAATGCTTTGCCACGTTGAATCATTATTTTAGTACGAAATATCCCAAAATGACATTGTAAGACACTTTTACCTGATATTCCACCGAGGGCTCTAGAACGAAAGTGTCGAGGGCCCTTTTTTAAAAAGATCACCAAGATGTGAAAGAGCCACTGTTTAGATGTAGGGGTGTATATACATGCAAAATATTTTAATCAGTAATGCAGGAAAGTGAATAGATCGAGAGCTGGAAAAGTTCATAATTTCTCTAAAATCCATTTTGTCAGCGTCGTCATATCCGCACTCCTACATCTTGGTTTGCTCTCAGGTTTTTTATTCAAGTAATTTCTATTTTATATTTCTAATTCTTTTCCTAACAGATGTGTCTAACAAATGTGGTACAAATGATTTTATATTAATGTCATCATGTTGATATATCATCATTCGAATAAACAGTTTGTATAGTGTAATGTCTGTTTTCTTCTTTTTGCTTCCTATAAAAATACTGCATCAACCTACGCTAAGTAAATCTTGATATCATATATTTGAAATGTCAAAGGCGTTCCTGATTGTATTTAAATCTATATTGAAATGTCAATGTCTCATTTGGGAATATGAAAAAGGTTTACATACCCACAATTAAGGAGGACCATTAATTTCTGGAAAAGTAAAAACACAAATATGATCAAAGCGAAAGGCTTTAAAGCAGGCGTAATAACTTTTTCTATTATAATCATAATTATTAATGTATTGCGACTTTACCGCTTTTATTGGTAGGAGGTAGACCTCAGATGATGTCCCTTTGTGCATTATTGGAGGCAATAATGGTCACCTGAGTAGAACCACTGTCCTGTAAAAGCTTGCTGGTAAGCTTCACTACAAGATAAATCAAAGCCCTTGTCGGGATTCGAACCTACAGCGATGAGGGGCAAGTGGTCCAAAGTGACCTTAACAAACTCGCCTACTCAGGCGGAGGGAATATAACAAGAACATATTTCAATGAGTCATGTCTATTCGTGATAACTGTTACGGAAAATACTCGTGATTACTGTTACGTACAAAACTAGTGATAACTGTTACGGAGATTGAAGAACTCCATGTTTCATGTTAGAGACGCTACCCTGAATAAAGGTCACATAGCCCGGCAAAAATAAAGGATTGCTTGATTCAATGAAACTCGTCATACTCTGCTAGCACTGAAATGTGCAGAAGATGTACATTGATTTAATAATTATTGTTGTTTGACGTTATAACAATAACTGCGTGTTTACGATAAAGACAGACATTTTGGAGTTACTCACCCTGTCATGACCAGCAGAACACCGGATGAAAAAGAAAATGTTAGAATAAAAGGCTAAGCGTAAGTTTTTTTTATCATATAAATAATGCAAAATGCATTGGTATTGTCATATACTCTGGATACTTATGTTTAAGTTACGGAACATACAATCGCAACTTTTCGGCCTTTTTCCGTTAATCTTTGAAAACGGACCTCGGACACAATAGTAACTGATTTACGCTATGAAATATGGAAACAAATGCTTGAAGTTGTTGACTAAGTTCATTCAAATATATCGTGTAAAAGTCTACCTAAATTCAGTCAAATTTTAGATATAAAATTAACAGTACATTATACACTTACTTATCATTATGGCAATGAAAACCGATAGCTCAAAGTATATACATGCTGACATTAAATCGATTAAATTGGTTAAAATGTGCGTTTTTAATAGGTTTTGACTGTCAAACATATTTTTAAATCATAATTTTAAAGATTTTTTTTTTTTGATTCAATAACCTATTTTGTTTTATTTATCCATTCTATAGAATAATAAAGCAATTGCAATAAAAGTCCAGACAAACTGCATTCACTTATTTAAATGAAAAAACTATCATTTTGTTAGCAAATTTATGTAATTGTAGGTGCCACCTACGTATATAGAGTTGTTAAAACAGATGACAGCGATATTTTTTGTTGTCGTAAAAGTTTTTTAGTAAAAGAGCATGGGTCTTGTTTTTTGAAGAAAAATTTCGTTGTTTCTAGCCATTTACATGTACTGAATTCCCTGGGACAATCTTAATTTGGTAAATATAGTTGTTTTCTATTTTTTGCATTGTTCACTACATGTATTTAGGCTAATTATTGCCTTTGCGGGGATTTCTATTACCCCACCCATTGCGTTTTGCATTACGAAAAATGTTAAGCATCTCAAAAGGTTTCTGGTCTTTATTAAATATCAGTTCAACCACCTAGACCATCTTACCACCCTTATTTAACA